>NC_052150.1:215884471-215976916 GCF_902713615.1 Scyliorhinus canicula | reverse complement strand
ACGAGGGCGCGCCGCCGAGGGACACTGGCAGACCAGGGAATCCCGCAAACTCAGCACCTTACTCTCATGCCCACATGTCCATCCCAGACCTGCTGAAATGCTCCAGTGATGCCCAATGCAACAGCAGCATCTGCCAAATAGAGGCGCTACAGCCTTCTGGACTCAACATTGAATTCAACAACTTTAGACTGTGAACCTTCTCCTCCATTTTAACCCTCACTCTCTCGTAGTTTGTTGACCATTGTTTTCCCCTACACAATCCCACCCTCCCCCACCTATCCCTGGTTGTTCAGTTGCTGCCATTAACACATTCTGCCATCTCACCTTTTTGCCGCCATTAACATTCTTCATCCCTTAATGGCATCATTAACACTCCCCTTTGTCTTATGTCCATGACAAATTTGTCAATCTCTACTTTTCCCCGACCTATCCCGATCTTCTATTCTGCCCCACCTTCCCCATTTCCTTTCCCACAATATAAATCTGTACATTTCTATCTCACTTCAATTCTGTAGAAGGATCATTTATATCCGAAACGTGAATTCTGTTTCTCCCTCCACCGATGCTGCCAGAGCTGCTGAGTTTATCCGGCATTTTCTGTTCTTATCGCTCTAACTAAGAACTTCCAGTCAAACGGGCCCTTACAACAGTGGGATAGGTCATAGTTGGTGGTTGATCAATGTTCAGGCTTTTGAATGAGGACATCACAAGATGACCAGTGTGATTAATGCACCTACAGCTTCGTTCTATCTGGCTGGATACCAAACCCTGGCCCTGACCTTGAGGACTGTCCTCAAAGCAAATTACTGCGGATGCTGGAATCTGAAACAGAAAATGCTGGACAATCTCAACAGGTCCGACAGCATCTGTGGAAAGAGAAGGGAGCGAACATTGCGAGCCTGGGTGATTCTTTGTCACAGCTTTTATTTTATAACAGCGTGCTGGGTAAATCGTCTCCCTATATTGATTTACAGGTTACTAAACCTGCAGTAGCTACACAATGACCAGGAAACCCTTTCCCTGCACGCCATAGCCTCCTTGTGGCCTAATCATGGGAGTAATGCATGCAGTTTAGTTTCCTTATCTGAGAAAGGATGTCCTTGTTGGAGAGGGAGTGCAGCGAAGGTTTACCAGGCTGATTCCTGGCACGGTGGGTCTGACATACGAGGAGTGATTTACCCGTAACTTCCTCTTCGCTCAGCAACTTAAGTGGCTGGTGCGCCGCACAGCGTGATGACCCGGAAGTGCGGGCGTACACGCTGGAAAACGCTGGTGTTCAAACTCCCGGACGCTTCTTTTGACAGCTTGAAGCCCTGCGCTGCGCTGATGCTGCTGAATGAAAAATCCAGCCACAGCGCTAACTTGGGCCACTCACCCGGATTTTAGGTGAGTTTTTATTTACACTCTAACTGTTTGGTTGAGCAGAGGCCGGAGACATCGGAGACATTTTTTTGGTGGGTAAATGTTTTATATTATCAGTGTTTAGTGTTTATAAATATTTTTAAAATGCTAATAAAATCAAGGGAAGATATACATGTTTTTTAAACTTTGGTTTGTCATGAAGCTGTTAATTCCATTAAAGGAACTATAATGGGTAGAATGCGGTGATCACTCGGGAACGAGTATGATTGTCCACCTAAGATACTCCGTGTTACTGACCACGGGTTCTGTGGGTCCTCGTGCGGCTGATGAGCCCAATCCCAGAGCCGCACCTTCAATCACTCACTTGGCCGGAATTTCCAAAATGTGGAATGGCTCCTTGGATGCTAATTCACGGGTATTCCTTTCTCAGGCTCCTTTTCCAGGCCTCCTCTTGTGGTCAGGTGTTTGCGGCCCTTCAATCAGGATGTTCCTCCAAGTCGGTCTCTTCTGAGCAAGGGTCTCCCAGGCGTTGGCGTTTATGATGCATTTCTGGAGGTAAACCTTCAATGTGTCTTTGAAGAGCTTCCTGTGTTAGAACATAGAACATAGAACAGTACAGCACAGAACAGGCCCTTCGGCCCTCAATGTTGTGCCGAGCCATGATCACCCTACTCAAACCCACGTATCCACCCCGTACCCGTAACCCAACAACCCCCCCCCCACCCCCCACACCCCACCCCCCCACCCCCCACCGCCCCCCCCCCCCCACCCCCACTCAGTCTGAGAGAGTGCAGTCTCAGAGCTCACTCTGAGAGAGCACCGTCTGAGAGCTCAGTCTGAGAGAGCTCAGTCTGAGGGAGCTCAGTGTGAAACAGCAAAGTCTGAGAGAGCACAGTCTGAGAGAGCTCAGTCTGAGAGAGCTCAGTCTGAGAGAGCTCAGTCTGAGAGAGCTCAGTCTGAGAGAGCTCAGTCTGAGAGAGCACAGTGTGAGAGAGCACAGTCTGAGAGCACAGTCTGAGAGAGCTCAGTCTGAGAGAGCTCAGTCTGAGAGAGCTCAGTCTGAGAGAGCACAGTCTGAGAGAGCACAGTCTGAGAGAGCTCAGTGTGAGAGAGCTCAGTGTGAGAGAGCTCAGTCTGAGAGAGCACAGTCTGAGAGAGCACAGTCAGAGAGAGCTCAGTCTGAGAGAGCTCAGTGTGAGAGAGCACAGTCTGAGAGAGCACAGTCTGAGAGAGCTCAGTCTGAGAGAGCACAGTCTGAGAGAGCTCAGTCTGAGAGAGCTCAGTCTGAGAGAGCTCAGTCTGAGAGAGCTCAGTCTGAGAGAGCTCAGTCTGAGAGAGCTCAGTCTGAGAGAGCACAGCCTGAGAGAGCTCAGTCTGAGAGAGCTCAGTCTGAGAGAGCTCAGTCTGAGAGAGCTCAGTCTGAGAGAGCTCAGTCTGAGAGAGCTCAGTCTGAGAGCTCAGTCTGAGAGAGCTCAGTCAGAGAGAGCTCAGTCTGAGAGAGCTCAGTCTGACAGAGCTCAGTCTGAGAGAGCTCAGTCTGAGAGAGCTCAATCTGAGAGCTCAGTCTGAGAGAGCTCAGTGTGAGAGAGCTCAGTCTGAGAGAGCTCAGTCTGAGAGAGCTCAGTCTGAGAGCTCAGTCTGAGAGAGCTCAGTCTGAGAGAGCACAGTCTGAGAGAGCACAGTGTGAGAGAGCTCAGTCTGAGAGAGCTCCATTTGAGAGAGCTCAGTGTGAGAGAGCACAGTCTGAGAGCTCAGTCTGAGGGCTCAGTCTGAGAGAGCACAGTCTGAGAGAGCGCAGTCTGAGAGAGCTCAGTCTGAGAGAGCTCAGTCTGAGAGAGAACAGTCTGAGAGAGCTCAGTCTGAGAGAGCTCAGTCTGAGAGAGCTCAGTCTGAGAGAGCTCAGTCTGAGAGAGCATAGTCAGAGAGAGCATAGTCAGAGAGAGCTCAGTCAGAGAGAGCTCAGTCTGAGAGAACACAGTGTGAGAGAGCTCAGTCTGAAAGAGCTCAGTCTGAGAGAGCACAGTCTGAGAGAGCACAGTCTGAGAGAGCACAGTCTGAGAGCACAGTCTGAGAGAGCACAGTCTGAGAGCTCAGTGTGAGCACAGTCTGAGAGAGCACAGTCTGAGAGAGCTCAGTCTGAGAGAGCACAGTCTGAGAGAGAACTGTCCGAGGGAGCACAGTCCGAGAGAGCACAGTCCGAGAGAGCACAGTCCGAGAGAGCACAGTCCGAGAGAGCACAGTCCGAGAGAGCACAGTCCGAGAGAGCACAGTCTGAGAGAGCACAGTCTGAGAGAGCACAGTCTGACAGAGCTCAGTCTGACAGAGCACAGTGTGAGAGAGCACAGTGTGAGAGAGCACAGTGTGAGAGAGCACAGTGAGAGAGAGCACAGTGTGAGAGAGCACAGTGTGAGAGAGCACAGTCTGAGAGAGCTCAGTCTGAGACAGCACAGTCTGAGAGAGGTGAGTATGAGAGCTCAGTGTGAGAGAGCACAGTGTGAGAGAGCTCAGTCTGAGAGAGGTCAGTCTGAGAGAGCTAAGTCTGAGAGAGCACAGTCTGAGTGCTCAGTCTGAGAGAGCTCAGTGTGAGAGAGCTCAGTCTGAGAGAGCTCGGTGTGAGAGAGCTCAGTGTGAGAGAGCACAGTCTGAGAGAGCTCAGTCTGAGAGAGCACAGTGTGAGAGAGCTCAGTCTGAGGGTTCAGTCTGAGAGAGCTCAGTGTGAGAGAGCACAGTCTGAGAGAGCTCAGTCTGAGAGAGCTCAGTCTGAGAGAGCACAGTCTGAGAGAGCACAGTCTGAGAGAGCTCCATTTGAGAGAGCTCAGTCTGAGAGAGCTCAGTCTGAGAGAGCTCAGTATGAGAGCTCAGTCTGAGAGAGCTCAGTCTGAGAGAGCTCAGTCTGAGAGAGCTCAGTCTGAGAGAGCTCAGTCTGAGAGAGCCGAGTTCTGAGAGAGCACAGTCAGAGAGCTCATCTGAGGGAGGACACAGTGTGAGAGAGCTCAGTCTGAAGAGAGCTCAGTCTGAGAGAACACAGTCTGAGAGAGCACAAGTCTGAGAGAGCATAGTCCGAGAGAGCTCAGTCAGAGAGAGCTTCAGTCTGAGAGAACACAGTGTGAGAGAGCTTCAGTCTGAAAGCGCTCAGTCTGAGAGTGCACAGTCTGAGAGAGCACAGTCTGAGAGAGCACAGTCCTGAGAGAGCCTCAGTCTGAGAGAGCTAGTTGAAGGAGAGCGGCAGGTCATGGAGAGAGCGCAGTCTGAGGAGAGCTCAAGGTTGCCTGAGAGAGCACAGTCTGAGAGAGCTCAGTCTGAGAGAGCTCAGTCTGAGAGAGCTCAGTCTGAGAGAGCCGAGTCTGAGAGAGCACAGTCTGAGAGAGCATAGTCAGAGAGAGCTCAGTCAGAGAGAGCTCAGCCTGAGAGAACACAGTGTGAGAGAGCTCAGTCTGAAAGAGCTCAGTCTGAGAGAGCACAGTCTGAGAGAGCACAGTCTGAGAGAGCACAGTCTGAGAGCACAGTCTGAGAGAGCACAGTCTGAGAGCTCAGTGTGAGCACAGTCTGAGAGAGCACAGTCTGAGAGAGCAGTGTGAGGAGCACAGTCTGAGAGAGAACTGTCCGAGGGAGCACAGTCCGAGAGTGCACAGTCCGAGAGAGCACAGTCCGAGAAAGCACAGTCCGAGAGAGCACAGTCCGAGAGAGCACAGTCCGAGAGAGCACAGTCCGAGAGAGCACAGTCCGAGAGAGCACAGTCCGAGAGAGCACAGTCTGAGAGAGCAGTGTGAGGGAGCACAGTCCGAGAGAGCACAGTCCGAGTGAGCACAGTCCGAGGGAGCACAGTCCGAGAGAGCACAGTCCGAGAGAGCACAGTCCGAGAGAGCACAGTCCGAGAGAGCACAGTCCGAGAGAGCACAGTCCGAGAGAGCACAGTCCGAGTGAGCACAGTCCGAGGGAGCACAGTCCGAGAGAGCACAGTCCGAGAGAGCACAGTCCGAGAGAGCACAGTCCGAGAGAGCACAGTCCGAGAGAGCACAGTCCGAGAGAGCACAGTCCGAGAGAGCACAGTCCGAGAGAGCACAGTCCGAGAGAGCACAGTCCGAGAGAGCACAGTCTGAGAGAGCACAGTCTGAGAGCTCAGTTTGAGCACAGTGGAACAACTTCTAAAGGTGGGCACATACTAAATCACAAATGTGCTAACCCGGTAACACTGTACTCTGTGCTGATATATAATTAAAACAAGCTATGTTATCACTGCAGTTTAGAATCAGTACTGTATTACTGATATTGTTTTGTTTATATCCAGTGGATGTCTCGACAGTGCTCAAGCTGCAGTAGCTGTTTATTGATAAACCTGTTTCAAAAAATGTTTAGTGTTACATGTCTGCCTCGTTTCTTCGCCCAGTGCTCACAACTGATCGTACTTCTCTTCATAGAGCACCCATATGACAGTCATCTGGAAAAATATGGCATACCTGTGATTGGCACGGAGGTTCACTATTGCACCAATCATGTATCATCTTACGATCAGGCCAAGAATACTCCCAGATGGGTTCTTGAGCATATTACAAAGGAGAAAATGCAAGGTATCGACTGTAAAATCAAGCCTCTTCACATCCTTTGCCTGGTGCTTGCATGGAAATAGGTGCAGGAGGGGACCATTCGGCCCCTCGAGCCTGCTCAGCCATTCATAAAACATAGAACATAATACAGGTCCTTCTGCCCATGATGTTGTGCCGACCATTTATTCTAATCTAAGATCAACCTAACCTGCACCCCTTCAATTTACTGCTGTCCATGTGCCTGTCCAAGAGCCAAGCAGGCCAGCAGCACAGTTCGATTCCCGTACCAGCCTCTCCGGACAGGCACCGGAATATGGCGACTAGGGTCTTTTCACAGTAACTTCATTGAAGTCTACTCATGACAATAAGCGATTTTCATTTCAATTCATTTCATTTCTCTGTAAAGAACCTACCTCTGACATCTCCCCTATACCTTCCTCCAATCACCTTAAAATGATGTCCTCCTCATGACAGCCATTTCCGCCCTGGGGAATAGTCTCTGGCTATCCACTCTATCCGTGCCTCTCATCACCTTGTACACCTCTTTTAAGTCACCTCTCTTCCTTCTTCGCTCCAGTGAGAAAAGCCCGATCTCCCTCAACCTTTCTTCATAAGACATGCCCTCCAGTAAATCTCCTCCGCACCCTCTGCAAAGCATCCACATCCTTATGATCATGATCATGGCTGATCATCCAGCATATTAGCATGGTGGTTAGCATAAATGCTTCACAGCTCCAGGGTCCCAGG
This sequence comes from Scyliorhinus canicula, assembly GCF_902713615.1. Classification (NCBI taxonomy): domain Eukaryota; kingdom Metazoa; phylum Chordata; class Chondrichthyes; order Carcharhiniformes; family Scyliorhinidae; genus Scyliorhinus; species Scyliorhinus canicula. The sequence goes on along the minus strand of NC_052150.1, from coordinate 215,970,263 downwards.
TTCGATTCCCGGCTGGGTCACTCTCTGTGCGGAGTCTGCACGTCCTCCCCGTGTGTGCGTGGGTTTCCTCCGGGTGCTCCGGTTTCCTCCCACAGTCCAAAGATGTGCGGGTTAGGTGGATTGGCCATGCTAAATTGCCCGTAGTGTCCTAAAAAGTAAGGTTAAGGGGGGTTGGGTTACGGGTATAGGGTGGATACGTGGGTTTGAGTAGGGTGATCATTGCTCGGCACAACATCGAGGGCCGAAGGGCCTGTTCTGTGCTGTACTGTTCTATGTTCTATGTAATAGCCTAATCCCTCTTTTCTCCCATACCCTTTGATCCCCTTCACCCTAAGTGCTATATCTAACTGCTTCTTGAAAATGTACAATGCTTTGGCCTCAACTACTTCCTGTGGTAGTGAATTCCGTAGGCTAACCAATCTCTGGGTGATGGAATTTCTCCTCGCCTCAGTCCCAAATGGTTTACTCCGTATCCTCAGAGTGTGACCCCTGGTTCCCGACACACTCCATCATTGGGAACACCCTTCCTGCATCTACCTGGTCCAGTCCTGTTAGAATGTTATAGGTTTCGTTGAGATCGCCCCTTCGTTATTCTGAAGTCCAGAGAATACAATTAAGGTTAGGGGGGGGGGGGGGTTGTTGGGTTACGGGTATAGGGTGGATAAGTGGGTTTGCGTAGGGTGATCATGGCTCGGCACAACATCGAGGGCCGAAGGGCCTGTTCTGTGCTGTACTGTTCTATGTTCTATGTTCTATAACTGACTCAGTATAAAATCTCTTACTGTTGTAAGGCAGGAGCTAACTCCTCTCTTTTTCCCTCTCACTCTTCCTCTCTCGCTCTCTCTCTCTCTCTGAAGGTTCACTAGTTCTGGCGATGAAGAGGTTGCCGTATGAGGAAAGTTTGGGCCTACACTCATCATAGTTGAGAAGAATGAGAGGTTAAAATATAAGATTCTGAGGGAGCTTGACGCTCCTCCCGTGGGGACACAGAGGAGAGGTGGAATTCATTCTCTGAGGGTTGTTAATCTTTGGAATTCTCTTACTCCAGCCAATTACATGTCCTTTCTATCAGTTTATTGATGTATTTTGCCACAGTCCCTGTCTGGATTAAGTCAACTTGGCCTATACAAGAAATCAAGCTCCGCAAAGCCATATGGCATGCCAAGAGAGAATATCAGACCAAGCTGCAGTCACAGATTAGCGTTACATACTCTCGGCGGTTGTGGCAAGGCCAAAACAACGTAAGGGCCTACAAAGCGAGGGCCTTCCCCTCAACTTGGTGTTATCGTCACATTTTGAAACTGTACTTCCTTTCAGGAACGATGGGTGGGAGTTGTCAGGGGCTGGATGATTGTAAGCTGACACACCACATCTGACTTTGGAAGATGTGACGGTGGGTATGGGTGTGTCTGGGCTGCTGGGGCACCCGACAGCGGATTGATGGTTTTCTGTTCGAACCGGACACAGAATGGATTGAGTTCATCGGGGAGGGGTGCGCTGCTGTCGGAGATACTGCTCAGCTTCGCTTTGTAGGCCCTTACGTTGTTTTGGCCTTGCCACAACCGCCGAGAGTATGTAACGCTAATCTGTGACTGCAGCTTGGTCTGATATTCTCTCTTGGCATGCCATATGGCTTTGCGGAGCTTGATTTCTTGTATAGGTCAGGGTGGCGTGACTTGAACGCCTCAGACCAGGCCTTGAGCAGGGAGTCAATGTGGCTCCGCTGCCTGGGATCGTCACTCCTCTCATACCCGGATCCAGTGGCGGACTGGGTCTAAAAATATTGGTTGCCAGGAGACAAAGGGGGCCCACCCACAACTACAATACTATCATTTAATTTTCATAACAAATAAATAATATTTTCAAAAAATACGTATGGAAAAAAGGGTACAATTAAAATTTTTGTGGAAAAATGTGTATTTCTTAGTAATTACAGTGGACATGTACTGTACTGGCAGTAGATACCAAATGTAAATACAGAATGTTATAATTGAATTATTTATTTATTTTTTTAAATTTTAAGTAATTGGTTGATATTTTTAAATAGTTTACTGCACAATTTACACATTAACAGATAGTTCAAAAGCACAATAGAGCATTGCATGCAGTCCACTATATTAAGAGCAATCGTTTGTGTTCGCTAGATGATTGTGAGAATCTGCCAATAATTGCTTCTGCATCCAATTCATCTAACAATTCCTTTTCAATTGATGGCAACATGTATGATTCCAAATTCTCCTCAGACAGCGAATTTCTTAACCTTGTCTTTATGATCTTTAGCTTTGAAAATGTCCTCTCACATTGGACTTGAGTAACTGATAGTGCCCAGATGACTTTATAAAGTTCATAAAGGTTATCATATGCCTTGTCATGAAGTCTGTTGGATGCCAGAATTTTTAGTACACACGATGGGCAAGTGCTGCAAATTTTACAATTGTCGCAACTGGAATCCATATTCTCACCATCATTAAGCAATAGCTTTAATACATCAAAGTTTGAAGCAAAATAAAACAATTCCAATATTACTTGATCTTTGCTGATTTGTGGAAACAGCTTAATAATATCTTCCAATACTTCATCTTCAAGGCCCTTCTCTGCAATAGTTTTAAACTTTGCTGGGTCCAAGCAGGACAAATCTTTATACAACTGTTTGTGTTGTACAAAGCGTTGTACAAATAGTGACTGGACAATGCGATCCATTATTAGGTTAAACACATTTACTCGAAAATCAGCTAGAGAATCTGAGGAATTTCTTTCATCATCAATAAGCTCATCTGCCATTCTTTTCTTCTTCCTCTGCCTCTTAACTGGCAATGCCGTTTCCAACGCATCAATTTCCAATGTTTGATTTTCATCCATATTCATCTGTGAAATCCTGTCATTACATTTATTTACAAATTCCAAAGCCTTGCTGTGAACATTATCAAATGTTCTTGGCTGTTCCTTCAACTTTGTTGTAGCTGAATCTACCAAACTCCATGCAGTAAACATATCTAAACCACTTGTCTGTAGATAACTTGATAACAGGGTTGTAGTTTCAAATATATACAAGTAAGTAAATGCTGTCAATATGGTTTCAAACTTTAGAAGACTTTGAAGTAAAACATTTGCTTCATGTTTTATTTTTGCATCAAACTTTTCTGAATCTTGTATCATCGATAAGCATGGCAATAGATTTACGAAAGTACTGGCAGCGGCATCATCAAAACGTCCAAATATAGTTGTTGCTGCATTGGATTTTCCTGACCATCTGGTCTCACCAATTAGCTTTAATCGTTTCATTTTTTCTTGTCCTAGATGTTTTCCAACAACTTCTATCCATACAGCCATTCTCTTGTATGATGCTTTCACAAAAGTTGCTATATTCTGGAGCAAATTGAAAAAAGAAACTGCAGGCACACAACATTTTGTTGTTTCAGTTATCACCAAATTCAAGACATGGGCATAGCACCATATATGAACATGTTGATCAGCCACATCAGCAATTTTACTTTGTAAACCATTATACTGGCCATGGCAGCTTGCAGCGCCATCTGTGCTATCAGATAAACATTTTTGGGGGTCAATTTTAAGATGCTGTAGTGTTTCAATCAATAGATCAAAAAGTCCCTGTCCTGTACCATCATTACTTGGCACAACTGAAAGTAGTCGCTCACAGATAATACCTTTAAGCACATACCGAATAATAATGCTAAACTGATCGATGGATGAATTATCTTGTGTTGAATCAACCTGAATAGAATAATACTTTGCTTGAGAAACTTCATGACTAATTCTTTCTTGTATCATATTCTTCATAATTTTGATTGACATGTTTATAGTTGTTTTACTCAGGTATGTAACAAGTCCACCACGGTCTTTACTTTGAGCTTTTCCTTGTTGCTCTAATCGTTTGATTCTTTGTTTATATTGTTTTGCACTGCAGAAACGTGAACTGCCATAATGGGGTCATATTTTGCCATCATCTGCACTGTAGCTAAAAAAATTGCCATGATTCAGAACCTCATTATCCAGAGTGTAGGCCGATTCATTTCTGTGACCTCGAAAAGGAAGTGCTTGCTTGCCTAACATCTTTATGATGTCTATAATCCTCATGACAGTACTTCTCTGCTTCAATACTTCTTCTTTCCTTTTAATTAGTGATGCTAAGGTGCCATCATTAACCACACTGATATATTGCTGAGCATTTCTGACATGTGTTGTCGATTCATGTAAAGTCAAACTCTGGCTAATATAGCTGTAGTCACTAAAGCCACGTACAAAGTGTGATGGATTACAAGTGTTGGGAAACTCAAAGGCTAAGCAGTATGAACAATATAAGCATCTATTTTCTTTGTTATATGTTAGCCATTTTCTTGGGACTGAGTCATTCATAATTTTCCTCTCATACAAACGAGCATCAAACGGCAGATCATCAAGTGGCTGAAGTGGATGTTCAGCAAAAAACTGTTTTAGGTTTGCTCGTGATGGATATTGGAAGATTCCAGTAATTGATCTTTCATTTTCTTGCGTAGGTTCATTTACAGGTTGTGCTTGAGAAACCAAGTCATTTATGCTTGAAGGAATATCGGATTCCCTGTCACTAGTTGAAGCTATATGTTCAGATGTTGCAACTACAGGCAGTACAGATACCGGAACAAGGAAGCCAGAAGAAATAATGTCTCGAGGACATTACGTGCTGACCACTGCTTCATTGCCTTGTGGTCAAAGGTGTTTTCCTTCAGAAATTTTTCCACGAAGGATAGGTGGTACGGTACGGTCCAACTACTTGGAGTGTTCCGCGGCAATGAGGCCAGGCCCATCCTTCGTAACACCGGGGACAGGTAGAACCTCAGTATGTAGTGACACTTGGTGTTTGCATACCCGGGGTCTACGCACAGCTTGATGCAGTTGCACACAAAGGTGGCCATCAGGATGAGGGCGGCGTTGGGTACGTTCCTCCCTCCTTTATCTAGAGGCTTGTACATTGTGTCTCTTCGGACCCGGTCCATCTTGGATCTCCAGATGAATTTGAAGATGGCCCGGGTGACTGCTGCGGCGTAGGTCCGAGTGATGGGCCAGACCTGCGCCACGTACAGTAACACCGAGAGTACCTCACACCTGATGACCAGGGTTTTGCCCGCAATGGAGAGGGAGCGTTGCTCCCACCAGCCCAGTTTCTGTTTTACTTTGGCAATGCGCTCCTCCCAGTTTTTGGTGCACGCCCCAGCCGCTCCGAACCATATCCCCAGCACCTTCAGGTAATCTGACCTGATCGTGAAGGGGACAAAGGATCGGTCGGCCCAGTTCCCAAAGAACATGGCCTCGCTCTTGCCGCGGTTTACCTTGGCTCCTGAGGCCAGTTCAAACTGGTCGCAGGTGTCCAAGAGCCTGCGTACAGACGCGGGATCCGAGCAGAAGACGGCGACGTCGTCCATGTACAGGGAGGCCTTGACTTCCGTGCCTCCGCTGCCAGGGATCGTCACCCCTCTCATGTCCGGATCCTTCCTGATGGACTCGGCAAAAGGTTCTATGCAGCATACAAAAAGGGCCGAGGAGAGAGGGCAGCCATGCCTGACTCCAGATTTGATCTGGAACTTTTCTGATTCCCACCCATTGATTGAGACTGCGCTATAGATGTTTGTGTAGAGCAGTTTGATCCAATTGCGAATTCCCTCCCCAAACCCCATTTTGGAGAGCACATCCATCATGTAGGTGTGCGATATTCTGTCAAAGGCCTTCTCCTGGTCAAGGCTGATGAGGCAGGTGTCCACCCTCCTGTCCTGCACGTAGGCGATCGTATCCCTGAGCAGCGCGAGGCTGTCAGAGATCTTCCTGCCGGGTACAGCACAGGTCTGGTCAGGGTGGATTACCGACTCCAGAGCAGACTTGACCCGATTGGCGATGACTTTGGCTAGGATTTTGTAATCCACATTTAACAGTGAAATGGGTCGCCAATTTAGAATTTCTTCCCTTTCCCCCTTCTGCTTGTAGATGAGGGTGATGATGCCTTTCCGCATGGATTCTGACATGCTGCCATCCAGAAGCATACTCTCGTACACTTCCAGCAGGTCTGGGCCCATCCAGTCCCACAGAGCCAAGTACAACTCAGCCGGTAAGCCGTCGCTTCCGGGAGTTTTACTCATCTCAAAGGACTTGACGGCCTTTGTCAGCTCGTCCAGAGTTAGTGGTTTGTCCAGGTCTTCCCCCTCGTTGGCGTCCAAGACCTCCGTGATAGACGACAGGAAGGTCTGGGTAACAGTGCTGTCTGTTGGCTTCAGATCATACAGTCTGGCATAGAAGGATTGACTGATCCTCAGTATGTCAGACTGCAATGTCTTTACAGAGCCATCTTCTTCCTTCAGGCTGCTGATCACAGAGATGTCCCTGTGTACCTTCTGGAAGAAGAAGCGTGAGCACTTTTCATCCTGCTCCACAGAGCGGACTCTGGACCGGAAGATGACCTTGGAGGCCTCCGAGGTGTAGAGAGAGGCCTGCTGGCTCTTCACCTCTTGGAGATCCTCCTTGACATCAACCCCCATCGACTGCAGCTGGAGCAAGTTTTGCATGCTTTTCTGGAGCCTGGTTGTGACCCCTCGTCTCTCTCTCACCTTTTGTATGCCCTTGAGGATGAAGAACCTTTTGATGTTCCCCTTGATTGCTTCCCACCAGAGATGTGGAGACTCAAAAAGGGGTTTCACGGTTCTCCAACCTTTGTAATCCCTTTTGAGTTCCTGGAGGTTCTCTGGGGTCAACAGCTTTACATTTAGCTTCCATGTCCCCCTGCCCACCCCCTGGTTTTCCTGCAGGTGGCAGTCAGCCAGTAGGAGGCAGTGGTCAGAGAAGAACACCGGCTTGACGTCGGTGGGCCTGACCGTGAAGGCATGGGACACAAAAAAGAAATCTATTCTGGAACGGACGGACCCATCTGGCCGTGACCATGTGTATCTACGCTGCGCTCCGTCTGCAGGGTTGCTGAAGACGTCGAGCAGCTTGGCGTCTTTTACCGTTTCCATCAGGAGTCTGGACGTAGCGTCTAGTTTGCTGCCGTCGATGATGCAGTTGAAGTCACCGCCCAGGATGACCGGCATGGAGGTGGCCAACAGCAGTGGTAGTTGCTGAAGGACAGCCAGTCGCTCAGTTTTTACGGCTGGGGCATACACGTTAATAAGTCTGATAGGGGTGTTTTTGTATTTGACGTCTGCTACTAGGAGGCGTCCCCCCACCACCTCCTTAACGTCGGAGATGGTAAAATTGCCTCCCCGTAGCAGAATACCCAGGCCGGAGGAACGACAGTCGTTTCCTCCTGACCAGATGGATGGCCCGTGGGACCACCAGCTCGACCAGCGCCTGTAGTTGCTGAGGTGTGGAATCCCACACTCCTGCAGGAACAGTAGGTCGGCTCTTACATTTTCTAGGTAGCCGAGTGTGGCTACACACCGCGAAGTATCTTTAATACTTCGCACATTAATTGATGCGATTTTAAAACCCATTTTAAAAAGAGTAGATTTACCAGTCTCAGGTTTCAGAGTCCATTTCAGTTGGTTGTTCCAGCTGTTCAAAGTTCCCCGTCATGCCGGTGGTGTTCTCAAAATGCTTCACCGTATCAGGGTTTAGGAAGCTGCCATTGTCCTCAGTGTGGCCTTGGACCTGATGGATGTGTATTGTAGAGGGGGTGGGGGTGTAGCCGTTGTGCCCGGCGTGGCAGTCAGCGGGTGTTGGGGTTGTAGGCCGGTTCCCATCGTCCAGAGTTTGGTGCTCTGGTTGAGTTTTGTTTTCGTTCCTGTCTGTGGTCTGGGGGTCTGTGCATCCCCTCCCACATTGGTGCTTTGCCTCTTTGATTGAGGCCTATTCTTTGATTGCTCGCCTTCATCGCAGGAGTTGTCGGCGCTGTTGAGTTGCCGCTTTTTACCATTCCCCGTCGGGGGTTTCTTTGATTCATTTTTCATTTTCCTCTTTGCTTTTCTTGTGCCTGCCGTTTCCCAGCGCTCTTCACTCTTTGTTCCATCCTCGGTTGTCTCGTGTTCCTCGCCAGATGGGAGTGGGGTTGTTTTGTCAGGCTGTGCTGGGGCCTCCACATTCTGTTGAGGGCCTTGCTGTAGAGTTTCGGCATTCTGTGGTGTGGTGTCTTTGTCGATGGAGGGTGCCTGTACTTCCTCCTGTGTGGTTGCCTTTTTGGCTCCGCCGCTGATGATTTGTGCATACGTTGCCCCACGTTTTGGGCAGGCCCTGTAAAGATGGCCGGCCTCCCCACACAGGTTGCAGTACTTGTCTTCCTTACAGTCCTTTGTCATGTGCCCCTCCTGCTTGCAGTTTTTGCAGAAGGTGACTTTGCAGTTGGCGGCCATGTGCCCCGCTTTGCCACAGGTGTGACATACTCGTGGCTGCCCCCCGTAGTAGAGGTAGCCTCGGTTTCCTCCAATGGCGAAACTGGAGGGTGGGTGCAAGATGGTTTCATTGGCGTTCGTTCTCAGGGTTACCTTGACCTGGTGCTCGCATGTCCAGATGCCGAAGGTGTCCTTTAGTTGTAAGCTGTCGCTTTTCAGGTCAACGTACCTGGCGAGGAACGTAAGCACATCAGACATGGGGACGTAGGCGTTGTACATGTGCAGCGTAATAACCCGGTTTCTCTGCGATGGTAGCGTGAACAGAGGCTCCGCAGTCAGGATAGACAGGGGGCTCTGGTTGCCTTTTTCTTTAAACACATCCAAGAACTTGATGCAATCAGCTACATTCCTGAAGGTGACATCGAAGTAACCATTGTTGGGGAAATCTTGCAAGGCGAAGATATCTGTTGCTTGAAACCCGCAGCAGTCGATCAGTACCCGCTTCACGAAGAAGATTCGATCCACAGGCGACTTCCCTTCCGACTTCCTGACTGTGACTCGGACAGTGTTTCGCACTCCCCAGCCTGGTGGTCGGGATGCAGCAGTGGCCATAGCTCCGACGATGGCTCTTGACAGCACCGGCGTTAGGCCCAAACCAAGGTTTAGGCCAGCATGAAGATCCACCAATAGCAGCTGAGCTTAAACGTCTCTTCAGTCTTCAGTCTCTCCAATCCACGATCGACATCAAGATCGAAATCCTTAGCTTCCCCCGATCAAGTGCGCTACACTTGATCTTAGCCAAAAGGCCGAGAAGCGAGCATTTGCAGGTAATGAAATCATTACAGATGCAGGGAGATGGATAATCAGAGGTTAAAGAGGTGTGAATTGTGAATAAAGAGGTGAATTGACAGCTTTTTAACCTGTGATTATCCCTCTCCCTGGATGTGTAATGATTTGATTAGCTGCAAATGCTGGCATTCCAAGCATTGTCCAGCATCTCTGACTTTGTGTATATAAATGTTTCTGGAAGATACGTCTCCATTCACCTGAGGAAGGAGGTGCACTGCGAAAGGTGGTGTTTGAAAGAAAGCTGTTGGACTTGAACCTGGTGTTGTAAGAAGAGGCATGAAGTAAGAGATTGTATGAAGTAGGCTTGAGCTGTTTTTTGACTTTGAAATTCCCCATAAAGGGGGTGTGTGCACCATTCCTGGAGGTACTGCAATACCAGGTTGATGCGTGGAGTGGACAGAGCAAGCCCCTATTCCATCTCCCTGCTCCAAAAATCAATTTAATATATGGTCCCCAGATAAGGGACGTATCAGATATTAAACTGATAAGAACAGATTTTTCAAAAAATATACTTTATTCATAAAATTTATCTTAATCTTTACAGAACATTTCAAAATACCTTGACTGTACATTTCCGTCTCAGTTACATTCATTTGTCGTCGATTCCATTGGGATAACGTTGCACACGTATCCTACTATAAGTTACAGTTCTTTTTTCAATATTTACATTACTTTGTTTCTTTCATACATACATTCTGGTAATGGAAAAAAAGAACTCCGGACCGAGGGGTTTTACACTGTTACCAACCCCTCGGTGTACATTTGCTGGTAAGACCTTACACTGTGGTCTTCCCCTTGACAGAACAGATACTACACTTGATCTTAGCCAAAAGGCCGAGAAGCGATGCCGGTGCCGCTCTTGCATTGCCCGTGTCCCATATGCTTTCCCTTTTTTACAGCAGGCTGACAGCATTCAAAGACTTTTCGATGTAAGCATTGAAACTTTCACTCTTGGCATATTGCTCCTGGCCTTTCTCATTGGAACAGGAGATTCATATTGACAGAACTTGCCTCTTTTCCCCTTTTTCCGTCAGACTGCATGACAGTTATTTAGATGAACAGTACGCCACCAATCGGATGGGAGAGGATGACTCTCCCAATCAGATGGGAGAGGATGGTGCCGAATCTCATACGTCATTGTGACAGGCTGCTGCTGCGGAACAACCTTTTGAAAACACTTGCACGTCTTGCTAGTGAGAATGCAGCAGCAGCAACCAACTGGCCTGGTGCCACTCGCCCTGCCTTTTCCCCGTAGCCCTGCAAATATTTTCCCTTCAGATAATTATCCCATTGTCTTTAGAAAGTCAGGCTTGAAACTGCCCGCAGCACACTCTCAGGCAGTGCATTGCAGAGTCGAACCACTCGGGCCGGACAAAAAGATTTCTCCTCGCGTTCAAAGGCTGTATCATGAAAGGAATTCTGCTAGCCCAAGTCTCGCTCATGTGATACTGGTTTCGGCTTGTTAAACGAGGCCTTCTTGTAACCATTGTGTGAGAACAGTCAATGTTTAAGCCATCAGCACGATTATTGGCAATCATTGCCTTTTCCCTGTAGCTCTGCAAATATTTTCTGTGCAATTCGGATACTTCAACCAGCTCTTTAATTAAAGTTTATCCAGGTGTCTTTATTTATGAGGAGAACAAAGTAGAAGACAGATATAATAATAATATAGTTAACCCATAAATTACCCACTATACTTACAAAAAACACCCAGGATTCGACTCTACTTCCTGTAAAGGTGATTTGGTAAGCTGCAGTCCGATCCCGGAGTCCCTCTGGTTCCACTTTGTGGGCTGTTTAGCACAGGGCTAAATCGCTGGCTTTGAAAGCAGGCCGGCAGCACGGTTCGATTCCCGTAACAGTCTCCCCGAACAGGCGCCGGAATGTGGCGACTAGGGGCTTTTCACAGTAACTTAATTTGAAGCCTACTCGTGACAATAAGCGATTTTCATTCATTTTTCATAAAGGTGATTCTCGCTGGCTGTTGCTTGCTTGCTTCCTTCCTTCTGGTCTGGTCAAGGTCACCTCACACAACAAGCTTCAAGTCTTTTGCTTCGAGTCTTTTCCTTTCCTGTCTAGAAAATGCCCTTGTTGCTACCCAGCTGCTTTGTCAGCCTGCCCTTGGCCTTCGGCCAATGGAGTCTCAGGAGACAGGGTCTCAGTGCCCAATGGTCTGGTTGATGACCTGTTGACAGGGTACCTGAGCCCGCCTTGGGAGGATGATTGCTTGATGGGAACTGTGAACAATAGGCCAATGCATCTTAAGTAGGAGCGACTATCAGTTGGTATATCAGGTATATCAGGAATTGTGGACAATAGGCCAGTGAATCTAAAGTAGCAATGGTAATTACTTGATGGGTTATTCAGGAGCTGCTTCAGACAGACTTGTGTTTTGTATATTCGAATTCTGGCTTCTGCAGACTGGTTTTAAAGTGCTCAATTCTTTAATTTAAGAGATCCAATTTAATTGGTCTTAAAACTAGGACCTGATTATTACTACAACTTTTAGTATTGACACTAACCTTACAAATACAAACATTGAAAAAATAATATTTGCTAAAGTTCCCAAAGTGTTTCAATATATCTGCTGCTCCATTATGAATACTTTTGAACTTGGCTTCACACCAGATAGCCAATATCCTGCATAAGGGTGATCAAAGGATTATACTGGAGACAGTCCCATAGCACTTACCTTTAGCATGTCTGCAACCTGCTAAATGGCCTTACTCTTAAATCACAATATCGGTTTTGCACTGATAAAAGTAATCCGAAACACTTATGAACAGAACTAGAAAATCTATAAGAGAGTTTGGGAGAAATTAAATCCAAATTACATGTAACTTGTGAAACAGCATTCACGGCTGATGCTAAATAGGTACTGCAGAAAGATTGCACCTATAGTTTCAGTGCGTCTCACTACTTGGAAGCATATTTTAAAATTGAATATTCTCAATAACAACTTACCGTTGAAGCTCGCAGACTGTTATGACTGCAAGTTGTAAATATTCTAAAATATAAACATTAGGAATGAAAATTGCAGTGTGATATCTCATTTGTATTGCTTTTTTAAAATGTTTATTCTTTCATGGGATATTGCAGTCCCTGGCAAGGCCAGCATTTGTTGCCCATTTCTCTTGAGCTCTTGAGCTTCTTCGATCATTTCAGGACATTTAAGAGTCAACTATGTTTCTGTGGATCTGGAGTGACAATGTAGGCAAATTTCTTTCCCTGAAGGACATTAATAAACCAGAGGGGTTTTATGACAGTTGATAGTTTTGTGGTCACCACAACTGTATCTGTAAGAGAGTTTGGGAGAAATTAAATCCAAATTACATGTAAATTGTGAAACAGCATTCATGGCTAATGCTAAATATGTACTGCAGAAAACAGTGAGAGAGTTTACTGCAAAGTTGAAGGGAGCCTTTGCTGCAGCAGCCACTGTAAGCATGCAAGCGGGGGAAGGGCTGCTGCAAGCTGGAAGGCTCCAGATGGAGGAGCTGAAGGCGTTTATTAGAGGCAAATTCTGCCGGCAGAGGAAGAAAATACATGAGGATGGTTCAGAAGCCATCGAAGGAGCTGTGGCACCCTTGAAGAGTTCTCTGGAACGGGTGGAGAGGTGTTTGGAGATTCGGGAGATCGAAGGAGTGATCTTGGACCACAGCGATCATATGGGGGCTCTGGTGGTGGAGGTGGGTCTCCTAGGGGACCTGTGTAAAACGTTGAGGGCAAAGAGGAGGAGCAGGAGAATGCCTCGAGAAGCCAGAACCTGTGAATAGTGGACCTCTCTGAAGGAGTGGAAGGTGTGAGTGCCACGAGGTATGTCTGGAAGATGCTGGTGGGGCTGGTGACAGAAGGGGTGCTAGTTAAGGTGCCTTAAGTGGAGCGAGCGCATAGGTCCCCGAGGCAGAAGCCTAGAGCTTGTGGAGAAAGAGAAGATTCTGCAATGAGCCGGGGAGAAGCGTACCTGCGTCTGTGAGGGGAATAGCGTCCGGATTTATCAGGACATCGGAGCGGAGTTGGCAAAGCGGCGGGCAGGCTTCAACAAGGCCAAGGCAATGTGTACCGGCGCCAGATCAGGTTGGGGTGCTCTACCCGGCCAAATTATGGGTGATGTTCAGAGGCTGCGAGTATTATTTCGAGACCCCAGAAGCGGCCGAAGACTTAATTAAGGAGCATAAACTGGGAGAGAACTGAACGGACAATGCTTGGGAACTGGGGTGCTGACACTTTTTAATGGTAGGCAGCATGTTTGAAGTGAAGGTACGGATTGGGGGATTTTCGTCCTTTGGGGAGGGGCGGGATGGGGGGGGGGGGGTGGAGTTGCTGTTAAATGTTGAGATTGTAAGGTATTGTAGGGGGGAAGAGTTTATGTTCCCATCGCCCTTTCCTGTTTTATGGGACTGTTTGTGTTTAACATTTGTTTGTTTTCTTTTGGAGAAGGCTGCTTAGAGTCCTTGTTTGGGTGAGGAGGGTAGGGTCAGCAGGGAGCCTTCCTCCTTGATCTGAGGAGTGCGGGAGGGGGGAGGGGAGGGGCATTTGGGCAGGGGCAGCCGTGCTAGCAGGTTATGCTGGTGAAGGAAGCAAGGTGGTGGGGGAGAAGGCCGAGAGGGGTGGCCAGGAAGAATGGGGGAAGTGGGGGAGGGGGAGAGGAGAGGGGAGGTTGTTGCGACGTGGCAGGGGCTGAGAGATGATGTGGTCAGGGGCGGAGGAATGGGCCATTTGGGATGGGCTAGGTATAGGGTGGAATTAAGGGGACGGGAGTTAAGTAGGGAAGATGACGGACTGTAGAGGGGTTTGGAGGTGCAAGCCTCCGGTAAGGCTGGTAACGTGGAACGTGGGGGGACTGAATAGGCCTGTTGAAAGGTTACGGGTGTTCACGCACATCGGGAGCTTGAAAGCGGGGGTAGTCTTTCTCCAGTAGCCGCGTGTCTGTGTGAAGGAACAGGTTAAGTTAAGGAAGGGGTGGGTGGGGCAGGAATTTCACTCGGGGTTTGAGTTGAAATGGATGGGAGTGGCGATTTCAATGAGCAACAAAATGGGAACAAATTGTCACGAGTAGGCTCCAATGACGTTACTGTGAAACGCCCCTAGTCGCCACATTGCGGCACCTGTTCGGGAAGGCTGGCACGGGAATTGAACCCACGCTGCTGGCATTGTTCTGCATTACAAGCCAGCTGTTTACCTCACTGTGCTAACCCGCTCTGCTCTGCTAATCCAGCCCTTACCATCCCCATCCAAACAACAACATGACTGTCTAGTGAGCAAGACAGTGGAGGTGGACAGAGAATATTCAAGGGTGCCCACTGTGGGGGAGTCAGCGAGGAGGAAAAGGTTGCAGGGGCAGTTTGACAGGCTGACAACGGGGAGGGCGGTAGGGCAACTGTGCAGGGCAAGAGGGGTGCAGTATGAGTATGGGGAGAAGTCGAGCCGCATGCTGGTGCACCAGCTGCGAAAGCAGGCCGCATACAGGGAAATATTGAAGATACGGACTGGGCACAGCCAGTGGATGGCAGGGGTGGAGGTGTCGGGGGATGCTGTTAGCGGGGGAGGGGGGGGGGATGTTCTGCTGATGTGGGAGGGACTTGAAATAGGCACTGGAAAGGAGATCGACGGTGGAGGCAGCCAAGAGGCGGGCCAAGAATGGCGCGACGCACGGGCCGGGGACCGGCCCGAGAAAGGCTATGGCTGAGCAGCGTTGTGGGGGGGGGGGGGGGGGGGGGAGATGGTTGCGCCCCCCAACCAGGCTGATCACCTGGAACGTCAGTGGACTGAATGGGCCGGTTAAGAGGGCGCGGGTGTTCGCGCACTTGCGGGCTTTGAGGGCGGATGTAATTATGTTGCAGGAGACACATCTAAAAGTGTCTGACCAGACCAGGCTAAGGAAGGGCTGGATTAGCCAGGTCTTCCACTCGGACTTGGACTCGAAGTCCAGGGGGTGGCAATCATGATCAACAAGCAGGTGCAATTTGAGGCGGAGGGCATAGCCGCAGACAGGGGGGGCAGATACCTGATGGTACGGGGCAGACTGGAGGGGAGAAGAGTGGTGCTGGTGAATATATATGCCCCGAACTGGGATGACGTGGACTTCATTAAAAGAGTGCTGGGGAAGATCCCGTACCTGGACTCTCGCAGGCTAATAATGGGGGGGGGGGGACTTTAACATGGTCCTTGATCCGGCTCTGGATCGGTCGTGTCCCAGAACGGGTAGACTCCCAGCAATGGCAAGGGAGCTGAAAGGGTTTATGGAGCAAATGGGTGCAGTGGACCCCTGGAGAGAGGGACAGCCAACAGGAAGGGGCTACTCGTTTTACTCGCACGTCCATAAAGTATATTCTAGGATAGATTTCTTTGTACTAAGCAGGGATTGTATAGGGGAGGTAAAGAACATGGAATATTCGACAATTACTATCTCAGACCATGCCCCGCACTGGGTAGACCTGCAGATCGGGGGTTGAACTACCAACGCCCGCAATGGAGGCTAGACGTGGGACTGCTGTCGGAGGGGGGGATCTGCGAGAGGCTTCGGAGGTGTATGCAAAATTACTTGAATGACATGGGGGAGGTCTCAGCGGCGGCCCTGTGGGAGTCTCTAAAGGCAGGGGGAGCTGATCTCAATTGGGGCCCACAGAGCCAAGGCTGACAGGGCAGAGATAGATAGATTGGTCAGGGAAATGGGTCGGATAGATGAAGAACACGCGGAGTCCCCGGGGGAGGTTTTACTCAGGGAGAGGCAGAGACTACAGGTGGAAATGGGGGCACTATCCACGAGTAGGGCCGTGGAACAGCTTAGGAAGGCGAGAGGTGTGGTGTACGAGCATGGGGAAAAGGCGAGCAGACTGTTAGCGCAGCAACTCAGGAAGAGGGAGGCGGCCAGGGAAATAAGTAGAGTGATGGATGGAGAGGAGCGCAAAGTAGAGGACCCAGCAGAATTGAATAAGGTATTCCTGGACTTCTATCGCAAGCTGTATACTTCGGAGCTGCCGGAAGAACCGGAGGAGATGAAAAGGTTTCTGGACGGGTTAACATTCCCAACAGTAGGCGGGGGGGGCGAGTGGATGAGCTGGGGGCCCCAATTAGAGTGGAGGAGGTATTGGGGGCCTAAAGGCCATGCAGTCGGGGAAAGCCCCGGGGCCGGATGGATACCCAGTAGTTTTATAGGAAGTTCTCTGAACTGGTGGGCCCGGTCTTGGCGAGGGTTTTTTGTGAGGCAAAGGACAGAGGGACCCTGCCGCCGACAATGTCGCAAGCCACTATATCACTGATATTGAAGCGGGGTAAAGACCCGAAGGCGTGCAGGTCCTACAGGCCAATCTCCCTGATTAATGTTGACGCCAAGCTCCTGGCAAAGGTACTGGCAGCTGGCGGCCAACCTGAGAAGATTACTTAATGTGATAATGATGCCCCCGGCGGGCAGGGAGGTGTGAATTCATTTCTTTATTCACAATTCACACCTCTTTAACCTGTGATTATCCCTCTCTCTGGATCTGTAATGATTTGATTACCTGCAAATGCTGGCATTCCAAGCATTGTCCAGCATCTCTGACTTTGTCTATATAAATGTTTCTGGAACATACCTCGCCATTCACCTGAGGAAGGAGCTGCGCTCCGAAAGCTCGTATTTGAAATAAACCTGTTGGACTTTAACCTGGTGTTGTAAGACTTCTTACTGTGCTCACCCCAGTCCAACGCCGGCATCTCCACATCATGCCTCTTCTGTTCATTCTCCAATCTGGACAAGTGAACACCAGGTCAACCCCCACATCCCGTGTCTGATGTGCTCACGTTCCTCGCCAGGTACGTCGAGCTGAAAGGTAGCAGCGTAGAACTGAAGGACACCTTTGGCATCTGGATAAGTCAGCACCAGGTCAAAGTGATCTTGAGAACGGACGGCAATGGAACCATCCCTCCCTCCAGTTTCACCATTGGAGGAAGCCGCGGCTACCTTTATTATGCGTGTATTAGCCACGAGTGTGTCGCACCTGTGGCAAAACGGGACACGTTGCCGACAACTGAAATGAAAATGGCTTATTGTCACGAGTAGGCTTCAATGAAGTTACTGTGAAAAGCCCTTGTCGCCACATTCCGGCACCTGTTCGGGGAGGCTGGTACGGGAATCGAACCGTGCTGCTGGCCTGCTTGGTCTGCTTTCAAAGCCAGCGATTTAGCCCAGTGTTCTAAACCAGCCCAACTGCAGCGTCACCTTCTGACTGCAGGCAGGAGGGACACATGACAAAGGACTGTAAGGAAGACAAGTACTGCAACCTGTTGGTCGTTCTGGGTGAGTGTGCTTATCATTCACTTGGCTCTGTTTCTCGTTCTAAGCTTTGGAGTCGCCAAGTGCCGTAAAGACACCGCCACAAGCTTCAAGGTGAAGTTCAAAGCAATAAAACCGTACACCAATTAGTAAGTCCAAACAACTAGAGTTTATTATAATACAATTATAATAACTACCCATGCACACGCTAAAGGATTAAACTTACTCCTACCGCTAAACAACTAATACTTATCTCGAAGGAACTGCGAGGTCAGGGAACAAGGCCTCTTGCTCTGCTCTGGTCTGCAGACTTCGGATTGCTATCAATTGCCAAGGGTGTCAGGAGTGCCTATCTCTGGTAGCGGTCGTCGTCGTTAGGCACTTACTTGTTGGTGGCTGCTGCTCGACGGCTGTAGTAGATTGGATTTGATTATTGTCACGTGTACCGAGGTACAGTGAAAAGTATTTTTCTGCAAGCAGCTCAACAGATCATTCAGTACATGGGAAGAAAAGGGAATTGAACAGAATTCAAGAAAATACATGAGAATACATAATAGGGCAACACAAGATATACAATGTAACTACATAAGCATTGGCATCGGATGAAGCAGACAGGGTGTAGTGTTAATGAGGACAGTCCATAAGAGGGTCATTTAGGAGTCTGGTGACAGTGGGGAAGAAGCTGTTTTTGAGTCTGTTCGTCCGTGTTCTCAGACTTCTGAATCTCCTGCCCGATGGAAGAAGTTGGAAAAGTGAGTAAGCCGGGTGGGAGGGATGCTTGATTATGCTGCCTGCTTTCCCCCGGCAGCGGGAGGTGTAGATGGAATCAATGGATGGGAGGCAGGTTCGTGTGATGGACTGGGCGGTATTCACGACTCTCTGAAGTTCCTTGCGGTCCTGGGCCGAGCAGTTGCCATACCAGGCTGTGATGCAGCCCGATAGGATGCTCTCTATAGTGCATCTGTAAAAGTTGGTAAGGGTTAATGTGGACATGCCAAATTTCCTTAGTTTCCTGAGGAAGTAAAGGCGCTGTTGTGCTTTCTTGGTGATAGCGTCGACATGAGTGGACCAGGACAGATTTTTGGTGATGTGCACCCCTAGGAATTTGAAACTGCTCACCATCTCTACCTCGGCTCCGTTGATGCTGACAGGGGTGTGTACAGTACTTTGCTTCCTGAAGTCGATGACCAGGAGCCCGGAGACAGGAGACTGAACCATGTGTGGGACCTTTCTTTTATAGGTCCTAGGGGGTCCGCGCCCCTTTGGGCGGACTCCCTTACCTGCTTGGAATCGATTGGGTCTCTTCCCAATCGATATGTTTGAACTCCCCAATCCTAGGGCAGTCCCTTGGTTGCTGGGGCAGTTCTTGGGACCTTTTGTTTTGGGCTTCTCTGGCGCCACAGGGTCTGGCCTTCCATAGAATGTATCGGTTTGTGCTTAACTTGTGTCCATTGTATCTGGGGATCGCCCGGTATTGCCTCATTAGTATGTTAACGGGTTTTCTTTCACAGTGCTGTCTGGTCTCTGCAGCAGTCAAAACCGGTTTCTGCAGTCGTCCCAATACACAATCGCCTTGCAAGCAGCTTGCTTTCCAACATGTCCATTTTCCCTGCATTCCTTGCAATTATTCCATTTTGTGTTGGGCAGTGGCCACCCCAGGTGGCTACAAACCTGTGTGGGGAGGCCGGCCATCTTTACAGAGCCTGCCCAAAACGTGGGGCAAACTATGCGCAAATCAACAGCGGTGGAGTCAAAAAGGCAACCACACAGGAGGTTCAGGCACCCAACATCGACAAAGACACCACACCACCTCCAAGAGGTGAAGGGCCAGCATGCCTCGCTCTACACCTCGGAGGCCTCCAAGGTTATCTTCCGGTCCAGAGTCCGCTCCGTGGAGCCGGATGAAACGTGCTCACGCTTCTTCTTCCAAAAGGTACACAGAGGGACCTCTGTGATCAGCAGCCTGAAGGAACAAGATGGCTCTGTAAAGACATCGCAGTCTGACATACTGAGGATCAGTTAATCCTTTTATGCCAGACTGTATGATCTGAAGCCAACAGACAGCACTGTTACCAAGACCTTCCTGTCGTCTATCACGGAGGTCTTGGACGACAACGAGGGGGAAAACCTGGACAAACCATTAACTCTGGACGAGCTGACAAAGGCCGTCAAGTCCTTTGAGACGAGTAAACCTCCCGGAAGCGACGGCTTACCGGCTGAGTTGTACTTGGCTCTGTGGGACTGGATGGGCCCAGACCTGCTGGAAGTGTACGAGAGTATGCTTTTGGAAGGCAGCATGTCAGAATCCATGAGGAAAGGCATCATCACCCTCATCTACAAGCAGAAGGGGGAAAGGGAAGAAATTTGAAATTGGTGACCTATTTCACTGTTAAATGTGGATTACAAAATCTTAGCCAAAGTCATCGCCAATCGGGTCAAGTCTGCTCTGGAGTCGATGATCCACGCTGACCAGACCTGTGCTGTACCCGGCAGGAAGATCCCCGACAGCCTCGCGCTGCTCAGGGATACGATCGCCTACGTGCAGGGCAGGAGGGTGGACACCTGCCTCATCAGCCTTGACCAGGAGAAGGCCTTTGACAGAATATCACACACCTACATGATGGATGTGCTCTCCAAAATGGGGTTTGGGGAGGGAATTCGCAATTGGATCAAACTGCTCTACACAAACATCTATAGCGCAGTCTCAATCAATGGGTGGGAATCAGAAAAGTTCCTGATCAAATCTGGAGTCAGTCAGGGCTGCCCTCTCTCCTCGGCCCTGTTTGTGTGCTGCATAGAACCTTTTGCCGAGTCCATCAGGAAGGATCCGGGTATGAGAGGGGTGACGATCCCAGGCAGCGGAGGCGCGCAAGTCAAGGCCTCCCTGTACATGGGCGACATCGCCGTCTTCTGCTCGGATCCCGCGTCTGTACGCAGGCTCTTGGACACCTGCGACCAGTTTGAACTGGCCTCAGGAGCCAAGGTAAACCGCGGCAATAGCGTTGCCATGTTCTTTGGGAACTGAACAACAGAATGTGGGAGCAACGCTCCCTCTCCATTGCGGGCAAAACCCTGGTCATCAGGTGTGAGGTACTCTCGGTGTTACTGTACGTGGCGCAGGTCTGGCCCATCACTCGGACCTGCGCCGCAGCAGTCACCCGGGCCATCTTCAAATTCATTTGGAGATCCAAGATGGACCGGGTCCGAAGAGACACAATGTACAAGCCTCTAGATAAAGGAGGGAGGAACGTACCCAACGCCGCCCTCATCCTGATGGCCACCTTTGTGTGCAGCTGCATCAAGCTGTGCATAGACCCCGGGTATGCAAACACCAAGTGTCACTACATACTGAGGTTCTACCTGTCCCCGGTGTTACGAAGGATGGGCCTGGCCTCATTGCCGCGGAACGCTCCAAGTAGTTGGACCGTACCGTACCACCTATCCTTCGTGGAAAAATTTTTGAAGGAAAACACCTTTGACCACAAGGCAATGAAGCAGTGGTCAGCACGTAATGTCCTCGAGACCCTCAGAGAAAAGGAGACTGTGGAGGACGTTGGATGGTTCCCTGAGCAGACTGTCAGAGCCATCTGGCAGAATGCCTCATCACCAGAACTTTCAAACAAGCACCAAGACCTCGCTTGGCTGGTGGTGAGAAGGGCCCTCCCTGTCAGATCCTTCATGCACACCCGAAGGCTCAGCATCAATGCACGCTGCCCTCGGAGTGGTTGTGGGGGAAATGAAACAGTCACACACCTCCTTGTGGAATGTGCCTTTGCAAAACAGGTCTGGAGTGAGATGCAGTGGTATCTGTCAAGGTTCATCCCGAGCAGCTCTGTGACACAGGACTCTGTGCTCTACGGACTGTTTCCAGGGACCCACACCGAGACAGATATCAACTGCTGCTGGAAGGTCATCAACTCGGTGAAAGACGCTCTTTGGTCTGCCCGAAACTTGCTGATTTCCAGTGCAAAGAACTGTCCTCGACCGAGTGTTGCAGACTGGCACATTCCAAGGTCCAGGACTACGTGCTGAGGGACGCACTCAAGCTTGGGGCAGCTGCCGCCAAGGCGCAATGGGGGAAGACCACAGTGTAAGGTCTTACCAGCAAATGTACACCGAGGGGTTGGTAACAGTGTAAAACCCCTCGGTCCGGGTCTTTCAACAATGTATGAAAGAAGCAAAACAATGTAAATATTTAAGAATGAACTGTAACTTAAAGTAGGATACGTGTGTAACGTTATCCCAATTGAATTGGAGAAAGACAAATGAATGTAACTCAGATGGAAATGTACAGTCAAGATAATTTGAAATGTTCTGTAAAGTTTATTATAAATTTTATGAATTAAGTATATTTTTTTGAAAAAAAAATCTGTTCTTATCAGTTTAATATCTGATACGTCCCTTATCTGGGGACCATATATTAAATTGATTTTTGGAGCAGGGAGATGGAATAGGGGCTTGCTCCGTCCACTCCATGCATCAACCTGGTTAGAGTCCTTGTTTGGGTGAGGAGGGTAGGGTCAGCAGGGAGCCTTCCTCCTTGATCTGAGGAGTGCGGGAGGGGGGAGGGGAGGTGCATTTGGGCAGGGGCAGCCGTGCTAGCAGGTTATGCTGGTGAAGGAAGCAAGGTGGTGGGGGAGAAGGCCGAGAGGGGTGGCCAGGAAGAATGGGAGGAAGTGGGGGAGGGGGAGAGGAGAGGGGAGGTTCGTTGCGACGTGGCAGGGGCTGAGAGATGATGTGGTCAGGGGCGGAGGAATGGGCCATTTGGGATGGGCTAGGTATAGGGTGGAATTAAGGGGACGGGAGTTAAGTAGGGAAGATGACGGACTGTAGAGGGGTTTGGAGGTGCAAGCCTCCGGTAAGGCTGGTAACGTGGAACGTGGGGGGACTGAATAGGCCTGTTGAAAGGTTACGGGTGTTCACGCACATCGGGAGCTTGAAAGCGAGGGTAGTCTTTCTCCAGAAGCCGCGTGTCTGTGTGAAGGAACAGATTAGGTTAAGGAAGGGGTGGGTCGGGCAGGAATTTTACTCGGGGTTTGAGTTGAAATGGATGGGAGTGGCGATTTCAATGAGCAACAAAATGGGAACAAATTGTCACGAGTAGGCTCCAATGACGTTACTGTGAAAAGCCCCTCTTCGCCACATTGCGGCACCTGTTCGGGAAGGCTGGCACGGGAATTGAACCCGCGCTGTTGGCATTGTTCTGCATTACAAGCCAGCTGTTTAGCTCACTGTGCTAACCCGCTCTGCTCTGCTAATCCAGCCCTTACCATCCCCATCCAAACAAGAACATGACTGTCTAGTGAGCAAGATAGTGGAGGTGGACAGAGAATATTCAAGGGTGCCCACTGTGGGGGAGTCAGCGAGGAGGAAAAGGTTGCAGGGGCAGTTTGACAGGCTGACAACGGGGAGGGCGGTAGGGCAACTGTGCAGGGCAAGAGGGGTGCAGTATGAGTATGGGGAGATATCGAGCCGCATGCTGGTGCACCAGCTGCGGAAGCAGGCCGCATACAGGGAAATATTGAAGATACGGACTGGGCACAGCCAGTGGATGGCAGGGGTGGGGGTGTCGGGGGATGTTGTTAGCGGGGGAGGGGGGGGGGTTGTTCTGCTGATGTGGGAGGGACTTGAAATAGGCACTGGAAAGGAGGTCGAGGGTGGAGGCAGCCAAGAGGCGGGCCAAGAATGGCGCGACGCACGGGCCGGGGGCCGGCCCGAGAAAGGCTATGGCTGAGCAGCGTTGGGGGGGGGGGGGGGGGGGGGGGGGGGAGGGGAGAGGGTTGCGCCCCCCAACCAGGCTGATCACCTGGAACGTCAGGGGACTGAATGGGCCGGTTAAGAGGACGCGGGTGTTCGCGCACTTGCGGGCTTTGAGGGCGGATGTAATTATGTTGCAGGAGACACATCTAAAAGTGTCTGACCAGACCAGGCTAAGGAAGGGCTGGATTAGCCAGGTCTTCCACTCGGACTTGGACTCGAAGTCCAGGGGGTGGCAATCATGATCAACAAGCAGGTGCAATTTGAGGCGGAGGGCATAGCCGCAGACATGGGGGGCAGATACCTGATGGTACGGGGCAGACTGGAGGGGCGAAGAGTATTGCTGGTGAATATATATGCCCCAAACTGGGATGACGTGGACTTCATTAAAAGAGTGCTGGGGAAGATCCCGGACCTGGGCTCTCGCAGGCTAATAATGGGGGGGGGGGGGACTTTAACATGGTCCTTGATCCGGCTCTGGATCGGTCGTGTCCCAGAACGGGTAGACTCCCAGCAATGGCAAGGGAGCTGAAAGGGTTTATGGAGCAAATGGGGGCAGTGGACCCCTGGAGAGCCAGACAGCCGACAGGAAGGGGCTACTCGTTTTACTCGCACGTCCATAAAGTATATTCTAGGATAGATTTCTTTGTACTAAGCAGGGATTGTATAGGGGAGGTAAAGAACACGGAATATTCGGCAATTACTATCTCAGACCATGCCCCGCACTGGGTAGTCCTGCAGATCGGGGGGGTGAACTACCAACGCCCGTAATGGAGGCTAGACGTGGGACTGCTGTCGGAGGGGGGGGAGCTGTGAGAGGCTTCGGAGGTGTATGCAAAATTACTTGCAGGTGAATGACATGGGGAGGTCTCAGCGGCGGCCCTGTGGGAGGCTCTAAAGGCGGGGGGAGCTGATCTCAATTGGGGCCTCCAGAGCCAAGGCTGACAGGGCAGAGATAGATAGATTGGTCAGGGAAATGGGTCGGATAGATGAAGAACACGCGGAGTCCCCGGGGGGAGGTTTTACTCAGGGAGAGGCAGAGACTACAGGTGGAAATGGGGGCACTATCAACGAGTAGGGCCATGGAACAGCTTAGGAAGGTGAGGGGCGTGGTGTACGAGCATGGGGAAAAGGCGAGCAGACTGTTAGCGCAGCAACTCAGGAAGAGGGAGGCGGGCAGGCAAATAAGTAGAGTGATGGATGGAGAGGAGCGCAAAGTGGAGGACCCGGCAGAATTGAATAAGGTATTCCTGGACTTCTATCGCAAGCTGTATACTTCGGAGCTGCCGGAAGAACCGGAGGAGATGAAAAGGTTTCTGGACGGGTTAACATTCCCAACAGTAGGTGGGGGGAGAGTGGATGAGCTGGGGGCCCCGATTAGAGTGGAGGAGGTATTGGGGGGCCTAAAGGGGCTGGTTCAGCTCACAAGGCTAAATCGCTGGCTTATAAAGCAGACCAAGCAGGCCAGCAGCACGGTTCGATTCCCATACCAGCCTCCCCGGACAGGCGCCGGAATGTGGCGACCAGGGGCTTTTCACAGTAACTTCATTGAAGGATACTCGTGACAATTAGCGATTTTCATTTTTCATTTCATTTCATAAAGGCCATGCAGTCGGGGAAAGCCCCGGGGCCGGATGGATATCCAGTAGTTTTATAGGAAATTCTCTGAGCTGGTGGGCCCGGTCTTGGCGAGGGTTTTTAATGAGGCTAAGGACAGAGGGACCCTGCCGCCGACAATGTCGCAAGGCATTATATCACTGATATTGAAGCGGGGTAAAGACCCGGAGGCGTGCAGGTCCTACAGGCCAATCTCCCTGATTAATGTTGACGCCAAGCTCCTGGCAAAGGTACTGGCAGCTGGCGACCAACCTGAGAAGATTACTTAATGTGATAATGGTGCCCCCGGCGGGCAGGGAGGTGGAGGTAGTGGTGGCGATAGACGCCGAGAAGGCCTTTGACCAGGTGGAGTGGGACTATCTATGGGAGGTGCTCGGACGGTTTGGGTTCGGGGAGGGACTGGTGAATTGGATCAAATTATTATATCAGGCCCCAAAGGCCAGCGTCAGGACTAATAGAGAAGTGTCAGAGTACTTTAGGCTGTACCGAGGGACCAGACAGGACTGCCCGCTCTCCCCGCTGCTGTTTGCACTGGCCATAGAGCCGCTGGCGATTGCGCTGAGAGCCGCAGAGGGATGGAAGGGGATGGTGAGGGGCGGGGTCGATCATAGGTTCTCCCTTTATGCGGACGACCTGCTCCTGTACGTGTCGGACCCAGTGGCCGGGATGGGAAGTATACTGGGAATGTTGAGGAAGTTTGGCCAGTTTTCAGGATACAAATTAAATATGGCCAACAGTGAAATGTTTGTGGTACAGGCAAGGGGCCAGGAGAACAGATTGAGAGGGCAACCATTTAGGTTGGTTGAGGAAAATTTCCGGTACTTGGGAATCCAGGTGGCGCGAGACTGGGGCAGGTTGCACTAAGTTAAATTTGGCCAGGGTGGTGGAGCAAATGAAGGGAGAGTTTCGGAGATGGGATGCACTCCCGCTGTCGCTGGCAGGGAGGGTGCAGACTGTAAAGAAGACAATCCTCCCTAGATTCCTGTTTGTTTTTCAGTGCCTCCCGATCTTTGCCCCACAGTCCTTCTTCAAAAGAGTTAACAGGATGATCATGAGCTTTGTCTGGGCAGGAAAAGCCCCACGGGTGAAGAAGGCGATGCTGGAGAGGAACCGTAGCGAGGGAGGGCTGGCTTTGCCGAGTCTGATTAATTATTACTGGGCGGCCAACATCGCTATGATAAGGAAGTGGATGGTGGGTACGGGGTCTATCTGGGAGCGGGTGGAGGCGGCTTCGTGCAGGGGCCCCAGCCTGGCAGCCCTGGTCACGGCTCCTCTACTGCTGCCGCCGGCCAGCTACTCCACCAGCCCGGTAGTGGTGGCGACCCTGCGGATATGGGGCCAGTGGAGAAGGCATGTAGGGGAGATGGGGGCGTCGGTTTGGGTGCCAATCTGCGACAACCGTCGGTTTGCCCCCGGGAGTATGGATGGGGGGTTTCGAGCATGGCGGCGGGCGGGGGTGGGGAGGGTGGGCGATATGTTCCTGGAAGGGAGCTTTGCGAGTTTGAGGAGCTTGGAGGAGAAGTTTGGTCTGGTAAGGGGAAATGATTTTAGGTACCTACAGTTGCGGGACTTTGTCCGTAGACAGGTCCCATCCTTCCCACGCCTCCCGCCAATGGGGATCCAAGACAGAATAGTCTCTAGGGGGGAAGAAGGGGAGGGTAGAGTCTCTGATATTTATAAGATGCTCATGAGGGAGGAAGGGTCCCAGACGGAGGAACTGAAACTCAGATGGGAGGAGGAGCTAGGCGGAGAAATGGAGGACGGGCCATGGGCAGAGGCCCTGAGTAGGGTAAATTCGGCTGCAACATGTGCCAGGCTCGGCCTGATTCAATTTAAGGTCGTTCACCGGGCCCACATGACGGTGGCTCGGATGAGCAAATTCTTTGGGATAGAGGACAAATGCGCTAGGTGCGCAGGAGGACCAGCGAACCTCGTTCACATGTTTTGGGCATGTAGGGGGTACTGGTTGGGCAGCACGGTGGCGCTGTGGGTTAGCCCTGATGCCTCATGGCGCCGAAGTCCCAGATTCAATCCCAGCTCTGGGTCACTGTCCGTGTGGAGTTTGCACATTCTCCCCGTGTTTGCGTGGGTTTCGCCCCCACAACCCAAAGATGTGCAGGGTAGGTGGATTGGTCACACTAAATTGCCCCTTAATTGGAAAAATTAATTGGGTACTCTAAAATTATTTTTTTTTAATTAAAAAAATGTAGGGGGTACTGGGAGGGATTTGCGGGCGTCATGTCCCGGCTGCTAAAAACAAGGGTGGCGATGGGTCCAGGGGTGGCCGTTTTTGGGGTTTCGGAAGACCTGGAAGTCCAGGGTGAGAAAGAGGCCGAAGTTTTCGTTGTGCTTCCCTGATAGCCCGGCGACGAATACTATCGGCATGGAGAGACTCAAAGCCCCCGAAGACTGAGTTGTAGCTTGCGGACATGTCGAGTTTCCTGGGTATGGAAAAAATTAAGTTTGCCTTGAGGCCCCGGCTCTGGGTCACTGTCCGTGTGGAGTTTGCACGTTCTCCCCGTGTCTGCGTGGGTTTCGCCCCCACAACCCAAAAATGTGCAGAGTAGGTGGATTGGCCACGCTAAATTGCCCCTTAATTGGAAAAAATAATTGGCTAATCTAAATTTATATTAAAAAAAAGTTCGCCTTGAGGGGATCTGTACAGGGGTTCGCCTGAAGGTGGCAACCATTTATTGACTTCTTTGCAGGAGAGTGAGTGTCAGCAGGGGGAGGGGATGGGGGTGGGATAGAGTAATGTAGAGTAGGAGGGATAAATTGGCAGGTAGTACCGGTGGGAGAGGAGTGGGCTTGTGCAGTAGGTTACGACTGAAGTATTGAATGTACGTGGATGTTGCACATTTTTGCCTTTTTTGCTTTCTTTCTTTCTTTCTGTTGATGTCTGTAACTGTTTACAAAGCCAAAAACTACCTCAATAAAATTGTTTATTAAAAAAAAAAGAAGATGCAGACTGGGGCTTGGAATGTGGTGTCGGAGCCAGAGAAGATAAACGAGGCATTTAGGGAGTACTACCGGGGACTTTCCGAGGTGGACCCGGGGGGGAGATGAGGGGGTCATGGGGCGGTTTCTGGATGAGCTGGAATTTCCCCAGGTCATTTCATTTCATTGCAAAGAGGCAGCCATTTGAGGAACCTCTGGAGCTATTGGAGGTGCTGGATAGTTTCAGGGGCATGAAGTCGGGGAAGGCCCCTGGGCCAGATAGGTACCTGGCGGAAGTGTATAAGGAATTTGTGACGGACCTGGCACCACATCTGTTGGGGGAGTTTAATAAAGTACTGGAGAAGGGGGAACTGCCGGAGAGGTGACCCAGGCAGTAATCACACTAATCCCCAAAAAAGGGACGGACCAGGTGGAATGTGGGTCGTATAGACTCATACCACTGTTGAACATGGATGTGAAAGTATTGGCTAAGTTGTTGGCGGAGAGGATGGAGGACTGTGTCCCGGGGTTGGTTTCCGAAGATCAAACAGATTTCGTGAAGGCCAAGCATGTTGTCAGCATTGAGAATGAAACCCCGTCCACGTAGGGCCATGCAGAGCAAGACAAACTGATGGAAAAGCGTGGTGGAGGAGTAGGGGAGAAGGGCTGCCAGCCATATCTGCCCATGTGTTCATTGAGCAATCACCACGAATAATTCAGAATGTCCAAATCACTTAACAGCACGTCTTTCGGGACTTGTGGGAGGAAACCGGAGCACCTGGAGGAAACATACGCAGACACTGGGAGAACGTGTAAACTTCACACAGACAGTGACCCAAGCCGGGTATTGAACCTGGGACCCGGAGCTCTGAAGCAACAGTGCTACCTACTGTGCTACTGTGCCGCCTATATTTTAGGCTGGAGCTAGAGATATTTGCAAGATCCCCAGTTGTGCACCAGTCATCAGTCATGCTGGTGGATGACCCTTGGGACTCAGTAGCCACCTTTTGGTTTATCATAGTGACTCAGTTATAGCTGGCACAGCGGACTGATGCAGGAAGAAGGCATCTTGACTCCTGCTGGATAATCAGGCATTGCTTTGCATTGTTCAGTCCTATGGTCATTGGATGTTGATGGAGGGGAATCCCTTTTGGTTCTGGTACATGGCAGCACTGAGACACTGCATCCTCAAAGCATGGGTGACATGGGGAAAATGAAGATCAACCTTGATCTTACTGAATAGACATAGAACAGTACAGCACAGAACAGGCCCTTCGGCCCTCGATGTTGTGCCGAGCAATTATCACCCTACTCAAACCCACGTCTCCACCCTATACCCGTAACCCAACAACCCCCCCTTAACCTTACATTTTCAGACACTATGGGCAATTTATCATGGCCAATCCACCTAACCCGCACATCTTTGGACTGTGGGAGGGAACCGGAGCACCCGGAGGAAACCCACGCACACACGGGGAGGACGTGCAGACTCCGCACAGACAGTGACCCAGTCGGGAATCGAACCTGGGACCCTGGAGCTGTGAAGCATTTATGCTAACCACCATGCTACCGTGCATGCCCACATGGCAGAGAAGTAATCAATACCTACTTCTCCTACTTCTAACATTTTTTGGTTTCTGTCACCCTTGTGTTTGCTGACCTATAATAATCCTTGGTCTGGCAGCACCTTGATTTGTAAGATTCCCATTCCTGCCTTTTAATCATCCCATGCCTTCACTTCTTTCCGTCATTGCAATCTCCAGTAGCCCCACAATCACTCTGATTTCCAGATTAGAGACATTACAGTATCGGGAGATTACAAAAGGTTTTTAAATATTTTTATTAAGGTATTTGGAAAAATTTTATAACAATAACAAAAACAATAACATTATCATGGTAAAGTAAACATTTCCCCACCCGACTTAATCTTCACACACCTCCACCATCGAACACCTATCTGCCCGCCCCCACCCCTTCAGAATGCTGCTTCTGCGACATTTTAATTTTCCCCAAGAATGTCGACGAACGGCTGCCACCTCCGAGAAAACCCCAACATTGACCCTCTTAAGGCAAACTTTATTTTCTCAAGACTGAGAAACCCAGCCATGTCACTAACCCAGGTCCCTACACTCGTGGGGCTTTGAGTCCCTTAACATTAACAGGATCCGTCTCCGGGCCACCAGGGAGGCAAAGGCCAGGCGCCGGCCTCTTTCACTCCCTGAACTCCCGGATCTGACACTCCAAAGATCAGTACCTCTGGACTCAGCACCACGTGTGTTCTAGCACCATGGACATTGCCTTCGCAAACGCCTACCAAAACCCTCTGAGCTTCGGCAACGCCCAGAACCTGTGGACGTGGTTTGCTGAGCTTCCCGTGCATCTCGCACAACTATCCGAAAAACGTTCTCATCCTCGCTGCCGTAATGTGTGCCCGGTGGACCACCTTAAATTGTATTAGGCTAAGCCTGGCACATGATGAGGAGAAATTGACCCAGCTTAGGGCGCCTGCCCATAGACCCATCTCTAACTCTCCTCCTAGCTCGTCCTCCCACTTGCCCTGAAGCTCCTCCACTGGGGTTTGCTCCGCCTCCAACAGCTCCTGGTAGATTTCCGACACCTACCCCTCCCCCACCCAGGTACCAGAAACTACTCTATCCTGTATCGCCCATGGCAGCAGCAGCGGAAAGGACAACACCTGTTTCCTCAGGAAGTCTCGCACTTGCAAATATCTAAAACCATTCCCTGCCGGTAGTTCAAATGTATCCTCCAGCGCCTTTAAGCTGGGAAAGCTCCCATCTATAAACAGATCCCCATCCTTCTAATTCCTGCCCTCTGCCAGCTTTGGAACCCGCCATCCAGCCTGCCCGGTACAAACCTGTGGTTGTTACAAATCGGGGTCCAGACCGACGCACCCTCCACCTTCTTTGTACCCCGAAAAACTGCCAAATTCCCCCAAGACCCGCATAACCTCCACAACCCCTCCAATCGGTCCAAAATGTACAGAAGCAAATCGTCTGCGCAAATCGTCTAGCTCTATAGCTGGACCAAACAATAACGGGGAGAGGGGGCACCCTTGCCTCGTCCCTCGATGTCATTTAAAATACCCCGACCTCAGCCGGTTTGTACGCACACTCGCTACAGGCGCCTGGAAGAGCAATCGCACCCAGCCAATAAAGCCCTCACCAAACCCAAATCTTCCCAGCGCCTCCCACAGGTACTCCCACACCACCCGATCAAAAGCCTTTCCACATCCATCGCTACAAACACCTCCGCCTCTCCTCTTTCTGAGGGCATCATAATAACATTTAAAAGCCTCCGAACGTTGGCCTTGAGTTGCCTGCCCTTAACGAATCCCGTCTGGTCTTCCCCTGTCACCCCGGAACGCAGTCTTCTATCCTTGTGGCCAATATCTTAGCCAACAATTTGGCCTCCACATTCAAAAGCAAGATCGGCCTATATGACCCACACTGCTCAGGATCCTTCTCCTGTTTAAGAATAAGTGAAATCGAGGCCTGCGACATTGTCGGGGGGAGGATTCCCTTCTCTCTAGCCTCGTTAAATGTCCTCACCAGAGTGGGCTCAATATCTCTGAAAATTTCTTATACAGTTCCATCGGGTAGCCGTCGGGCCCCGGAGGTTTGCCCGACTGCATGCCCTCCAGCCCCTTGATAATTTCCTCAAACTCAATTGGGGCTCCCAGCCCCTCCACCAGGTCCTCCTCCACCCTCGGAAATCTCAACTGATCCAGAAATTGCCTCATCCCCTCCGCTCCAGCCGGGGGTTCCGACTCATAATTTACTGTAAAATTCTTTTAAAACTTTGTTCACCTCCCTGGCTCCAAGACCATGTTATCATCCCTATTCTTCACTCGACCAATCTCCCTGGCCGCCTCTCACGTCCTAAGCTGGTTTTTTTAATAAATATTTTTATTCTCCATTTTCACATTTTCCTCCGAAATTTACACCCCACCCACAAACAGTAAACGGTAGCAAATACAAAATCAATCCCCTTAACAATAACAACGATCCCATCCTCTCACCACCCCAGCAACTGCCCACCTGTCAATATATGCATCCAATAATATAAATCCTCCCACGATGGAAACCAAAAACAAAGGAGAAAAAGAAGAAAGGAGTCCGGGACCGCCCATGGTCACCATTGAGTCCACTCCCCCCCCCCCCCCCCCCCACACTCAACGCCGTCCAACCTCTGAAAGAGTGCCGCACATGATACCCAAGAGTTGTAAACCCCCCCCCCCCCCCCTCCCCCAAAGCATCCCTTCCACTCCCTCTTGTAAAACTCCTTCCCCCAACCTCGGTTCCTTAAACCAGCCAGCGTGGAGGCCCCCACCCAGGACCCTTTCCTCCTTGCCTAGCCCTAGGAAAGCCCAGAAATCCCCTTTTAGCACACAAACCCCGCACATCCACCTACACCCCAAAGAGCCCTCACTTCGAGTGAAAGACCCATCACTTCCCTTGTCCAAATATATACAACATCGGCTCCTTTAGCCCATACAGCCGCATGCAGTGAAACAAACAAAAAAGAAGAAGAAACTACAGTCATGAGGTTACATCGGCACGTGGCCATTTCTCAAATTCTCAGTTCTGCCACAGTCCTTCTGCCTTCGCAAACTCCTCCGCTGCTTCCGCCGTTCCAAACTAAAAGTCCTTGAGCTTGTAAGTCACCCTCAGCTTCGCTGGATATACAATGCAGCACTACACTTTGCTAATGTACAGTGCCCTCTTCACCCGGTTGAAAGCAGCCCGCTTCCTCGCCAGCTCCACTATAAAGTCCTGGTATACACGTATACCAGCTCCAGCCCACTGCACCACGCGCTTCTGCTTGGCCCAGCACAGGACCTTCTCCTTCACACTGTACCTACGGAAGCACAGAGTCACTACCCTTGGCGGCTCACTCGCCTTTGGTACAGGCCTCCACGACCGATGAGCCCGATCCAGTTCATATCGGGAGGGATCCTCCCCCTCCCCCAATAGTTTAGCTAGCATTGCAGCAAAATATTCAGTCGGCCTCGACCCTTCAACTCCTTAGGGCAGCCCCACAATCCTCAAATTCTGTCACCTGGATCTGTTTTCCAGGTCTTCCATTTTCCCTCGTAGATCCTTGTTAATCTCCATCACCTTCCACACCCCCTTCCCCATTAAGGTAAGTTGATCACCGTGCTGCAATAATGTCTCCTCCACTTCCTTCAGCGCCTCCCCTTGCTTCCGCACCTCCGCAATTGCGCTCGCCAGCACCGTCGTCACCGGGGAAATCGCCTCCTCCACCAGCACACTCAAAACCTCCCTCATCTCTTTCCTCATTGTCTCCATGTATTTTGTAAACTGCCTTTCGAGTTCCACAGGCATCACCTTAGTTATTTCTTCAGCCGTAAGCAATGCGGCCTCCCATGGTGCTCCAGCCTCCAGGTGACCCCGCGGTGACCTTTCTACTTCCCAACGAACTTTCAGCTGTTTTCACAGCCGTTTTTTTACTGGCCCTCGACATATCCCTTCCCTGTGCTTTCTCCTGGCCTTCACCACCTTCTCCGCCCCTAGGACCGGGCGTCAATCCCCGAACAATGCCGTTCCCGAACGGGGGCCCTCCAACGCGTGGCTGCCTCCCACCTGCCGTCACCGGAAGTCCCCTCTTCCTAAGCTGTTGCGCCAAAATCCTTCCCTCCTTTTCCCCTGACTCATAAACTGCCCCCTTTGCCTTCCAACTGTTCCACTGCTTTCCCTGTGGTCAACTTCCGCCGCTCCCTCAGGAGCCCCGCGTCCGGAGCCTCCGTGTATCTCCTGTCCAGCTGGAGTATCTCCTCCACTAATCTCTCCCTCTCCGCCTCTTCCCCCTTTTCCCTGTGGGACCGGACCGAAATTACTTCCCCTCTAACAGCTGCCTTCAGAGCTTCCCAAACCGACGCTGCTGATACCTCTCCCGTGTCATTTGTTTCCAGGTAGTTGTGGATGGACTTATT
Organism: Scyliorhinus canicula; assembly: GCF_902713615.1. Taxonomy (NCBI): domain Eukaryota; kingdom Metazoa; phylum Chordata; class Chondrichthyes; order Carcharhiniformes; family Scyliorhinidae; genus Scyliorhinus; species Scyliorhinus canicula. Next base: position 215,936,569 of record NC_052150.1, on the reverse strand, counting down.
CACCCGCCCGCAGACCACTTCATCCACCAGCAACCCCACATGCAGTCTCCATAATGGACGGTGCCCTCTGTCCTCACTAACCCGTAAATCCACCCAATGCGGGGCATGATCCAACACTGCAATTGCCGAGTATTCCGTCCCCCCCACTTTTGGTATTAGCGCCCTGCTCAGAACAAAAAAGTCAATACAAGAGTAAACCTTATGGACCTGAGGAAAAAAGAAAACTCGTTTGCCCTCGACCATATAAACCTCCATGAGTCTATACCCCCCATCTGTACCATAAAGCCCTTCAATTCCTTTGCCAGAGCTGGCCTCCTCCCTGACCTGGATATTGACCGGTCCAATTCCGGATCAATGACCATATTAAAGTCCTCCCCCCATGATATGGTTATGTGACTCTTAAGTCCGGGATCTTATCTAGCACACGCCTCATAAATCCAGTTCGTAGCATATATGTTCACGAGCACCACTCGTACACCCTCCAACCTTCCGCTCACCATTATGTACCTACCCCCCCTTATCTGACACAATTCTCCCAGCCTTCAAATGCCACTCGCTTACTAATCAAAATTGCTACCCCCTGGTCTTTGAGTCCAGCCCTGAGTGGAACACCTGTCTAACCCATCCCTTCCTCAATCTCGTGTGATCTATGACCTTTAGATGTGTCACTGCATTGCCACATCTGCCTTCAGCTCCCTTAGATGCGCGAACACGTGAGCCGTCTTGACCGGCCCATTCAGTCCTCTCGCATTCCATGTAATCAGCCTGGGCGGGGGGTCTTCCAGCCCACCCCCCTTTTTAGGTCAGCCCTGAGCCTGCGCCCTCCGCTTCCCCGAGTACTTCCGTGAGCAGCAGCCGTTCCCGACCTCCCATATATTCCCCGATAATAGTTCATCCCCGTCTGGAAAGCAGCCTCCCTTACCCCCCACCTTCTCCCCAACTCCCAACAGCACCAGAAACCTCATTCCCCAGGTCACGTACCAGCTTAACACTTGCTCACCCCCACTGCGTTTCTGAGAGTCAGCTGACCCGTTCTGACCCGATTGCTCCCGCCCCTGGCGCCAAACAGTCTGACTCCCTATTGTTTGAACCTCTCCCCCCACATGAATAAACCTTTCAACAGCATCACATTCCCCAGTAAGTAAACAGCAGCAAAAAAAAAACATAAACCAGTGAGGAGACAATGGGAGCTTACAAAAGTTACTGATAAACTAGCGACAAGTAATTGATTCTTGTTCATGATGGACAGTTTTTGCTTAACAAGCCTTCTTTTCCTCTGATCATTTTCTTTATTTAAATTCTTAATTTTTGAAAATTTCAGTTGCTAGATGTGAGTGTTGTTGGCTAGGCCGACATTTATTGTCCATCCCTAGTTGCCTTTGAGCAGGTGGTGGTGGTGAGCTGCCGCCTTGAACTGCTGCAGTCTCTGAGGTGTAGGTACATCCACATTGTTCGGGAAGGGATTCCAAGATTTTGACCCAGCGACAGTGAATGAACAGTGATATAATTTCCCAGGCAGGATGGTGAGATACTTGGAGCAGAATTTGCAGTTGGGATGTTACCTGGTATCTGCTGCACATTCCACAAGGAGGTGGGCGACCGTCTCATCTGCCCTGCAGACACTCCGAGGGACCACTGCTTCATTGCCTTGTGGTCCAAGGTGTTTTTCTGAAAAGATTTTCCACGAAGGACAGGTGATACGGCACGGTCCAACTACTTGGAGCATTCCGCAGCAATGAGGCCAGGCCCATCCTTTGTAACACCGGGGACAGGTAGAACCTCAGTACGTAGTGACACTTGGTGTTTGCATACCGGGGGTCCACGCACAGCTTGATGCAGCTGCACGCAAAGGTGGCCATCAGGATGAGGGAGGCGTTGGGTACGTTTCTCCCTCCCTTATCCAGAGATTTGTACATGGTGTCCCTTCGGACATGGTCCATCTTGGATCTCCAGATGAACTTAAAGAGGGTCCGGTAATGGGCCAGACCTGCGCCACGTACAGTAACATCGAGAGTACCTCACACCTGATGACTAGGGTTTTTCCCGCAATGGAGAGGGAGCGTTGCTTCCACATTCTGTTGCGTCCTCCCAGTTTTTGGTGCACGCCCCAGCCGCTCCGAACCATATCCCCAGCTTCAGGTAATCTGACCTGATCGTGAAGGGGACAAAGGATCGGTCGGCCCAGTTCCCAAAGAACATGGCCTCGCTCTTGCCGCGGTTTACCTTGGCTCCTGAGGCCAGTTCAAACTGGTCGCAGGTGTCCAAGAGCCTGCGTACAGACGCGGGATCCGAGCAGAAGACGGCGACGTCGTCCATGTACAGGGAGGCCTTGACTTGCGTGCCTCCGCTGCTTGGGATTGTCACTCCACTTTTACCCGGATCCTTCCTGATGGACTCGGCAAAAGGTTCTACGCAGCACACAAACAGGGCCGAGGAGAGAGGGCAGCCCTGCCTGACTCCAGATTTGTTCTGGAACTTTTCTGATTCCCACCCATTGATTGAGACTGCACTATAGATGTTTGTGTAGAGCAGTTTGATCCAATTGCGAATTCCCTCCCCAAACCCCATTTTGGAGAGCACATCCATCATGTAGGTGTGCGATATTCTGTCAAAAGCCTTCTCCTGATCAAGGCTGATGAGGCAGGTGTCCACCCTCCTGTCCTGCACGTAGGCGATCGTATCCCTGAGTAGCGCGAGGCTGTCAGAGATTTTCCTGCCGGGTACAGCACAGGTCTGGTCGGGGTGGATTACCGACTCCAGAGCAGACTTGACCCGATTGGCAATGACTTTGGCTAAGATTTTGTAATCCACATTTAACAGTGAAATGGGTCGGCAATTTTGAATTTCTTCCCTTTCCCCCTTCTGCTTGTAGATGAGGGTGATGATGCCTTTCCTCATGGATTCTGACATGCTGCCATTGTTGCTCGTTCTGAGTTAGTGTGTTTAACACTCCTCCAACAGAGGAAGTGTGCTTAACACTCGCTTGGCTATGTTTCTTATTTCTATGCTCTGGAGTCGCCAGGTGCCGTAAGAGACACCGTCACAAGGATCAAGGTCAAGTTCAAAGCAATAAAGCTATACACCAATTAGTAAGTCCAAACAGTTAGAGTTTATTATAACAATTATAATAAATACTCATGCACACGCTAAAGACTAACTTACTTCTCTACCATTAAACGACTAATACTTATCTAAGAAGGAACAGGCAAGGTCAGGGAACAAGGCCTTCGTTCCGTTCTGGTCTGCAACTTCTTGATACTACTGGTCGGCACGGGTATAAGTAATGCCTGGGTCAAGGTAGCGATCGTCGTTTTGGCACTTACTTATCGATGGCTGCTGCTCGACGGCTGGTGTAAAAGACAGGATCTGGAGGCTGGAGTCGGAGGCCGGAGACAGGAGACCGAACCATGTGCGGGACCTTTTTATAGGTCCCAGGAGGTCCGTGCCCCTTGGGGCGGGCTTCCTCACCTGCTAGGGATCGATTGGGCCTTTTCCCAATCGATATGATTTGAACCCCCCTATCCTAGGGTCGTTCCTTGATGGCTGGGGCGGTTCTTAGGACTCATTGTCCTGGTTTCGCTGGCTCCATCGTGTCTGCTTCTCTATTGAAAGTAAGTGTATCTATTGTGTCCGGGGTTGTCCCGGTATCACCTCCTTAGTATGTAGATGGCTTTCCCATTAACTGTCTGGCTCTGCAGCTGTGGGGAAACCGGTTTTTGCAAATGAAAATGAAATGAAAATTGCTTATTGTCACGAGTAGGCTTCAATGAAGTTACTGTGAAAAGCCCCTAGTCGCCACATTCCGGCGCCTGTCCGGGGAGGCTGGTACGGGAATCGAACCGTGCTGCTGGCCTGCTTGGTCTGCTTTAAAAGCCAGCGATTTAGCCTGGTGAGCTAAACCAGCCCCTGTCTGAATGTCTGAATGCTGCAAGCTTCTGCAAGCTGTTTGCTCTTTACTGTCCGTGTTTCCCTGCAGTCTTTGCAGTTTTCCATTTTGTGTTACTGGTGCCCATCTTAGATGGCTACACTCCCTCCTTGTGATCCTCACGAGAAATTGTGAAGGATCGCCTATGTACTGTTCCTTTGTGTTCCTCTGGGTTCCCTGACCTTTGCGAGTTCCAGGGCGTCTACTCTGTCCTTAACTATGGCAAAAATTTTCAGATAACATTTCTCTAATTAGCGCTATGTCAAAGGGGACATGCACTACCAATTCACGGGAACCTCTACCTATCACAATAACTACTCTCGTCTTATTTTAAAACATTCTATCACATCTTAAAATCTTACTCATTCATACCACAGTACATCTTGCTTTCTGACTCGGCAGTCGAGTACAGAACTATATAATACATCCGTATCATCTTTATTTACAGATTGGTATAAATAAATTTCTTATGCATCAAGGGGTTGGGGGGATTGGTGAAAATCGAAAATAGGGGATTGAACTCCGTAAATGGTTGAGGGGCAGGAACGGGAGGCTCTCCTTTTCCATTTCCTCAACCTGAGGGTCTGAACTATGATGCAGAGAATTGCAATCACCAAAAGTGATTCAATTATGTATGACATCGAGTACCAGGTTATGAATTTGGTGCACCAGGTCTGAACCTCGCTGATCATCGCTGAGCACGGAGAGGTCGGTGTGTGGGAAACATTAACGGCGGGGGTCATGGGGGAAACATGGGTTGCGTCTACGTGCAAAAATACAACAACATTAAATCGAAATAGGTAGGCTTCCATCTTGGTCTTCTTTCTTCTCTTCCTTCTCTTCCTTTTGTATGGCTGATCTTGCCGTGATCCCTCCTTCGACTGTTCGAAAGCTATGGGATCAAGCACAGTATCTGTCAATACATAGTTTAATATCTGTTATGCTAGTGTATCTGTCCTCTCATTCCAATTGTCCCTTAAATGAATGGCCAAGTCACTCCCTGTGACTCCCCTCATTTTATTTTTTCAAATGCGAATTTCGGACCAGACATACTCCTAACAACTTTTCCACTGCGAGCCGTCTCGCAGGCTTTGCGATTTACCATCCGAATGTTCCTGGATGTAAATAGCATGTGGGTTGGCTGCCGAAGGGCTACCTAAAGAAAAATGAAACCAAATTTTGAACGAAAAGGTCGAATGAGTTGCGTATGGGCCGCTACGGGTAAGATTTGTATGGGATCCCCGGGTAAGGCGTGCTGTGCCGTACCCAAGCTTGGCTGACCAAAGGGGTTCTCAGACAGGGCGGGTCCTCAATGCCGTTTCTCCACTGCCTGAGCAACCTGAAATGAACGGGTATGAATGTATTCGTCGTGGAATTGCAGCCTCTATTCATAGAATAGAGGGGCACCTGAAAAACAAGGGAGGAGCCAAGATGCTCCAACATCTGAAAACATAAGACAAGTCGTGAACTTTGTCGGTTCACCAGAGGATATCTAACTGAAGTTCTCAGAGATATCTGCGGATAAACTAACGTGTATGTGAGGCGGTCACAAGCTTTTCAGCTGAAAAGACAGTGATCGATCTGCAATCAAACCCTTAACATATATTTAAAAAAAACAAACGTGCAGGTTCCATCAGAAAGGACATCGCTTCCCTCAAGCGGTTCCTCTGTTACATCATCTGGACACCTCACTTCTCCTCTTTCTCTGTGAATAGGGTCACAAAGGGGTTGCCGTGCCGGGAGTCAGACATCACGCCTTCCTATTCTCCCAGATCCCATACTTTTGTATGGATCAGGCATGCAATCTGTGCATTATGTGACCGGGGGTCACTCTCGTCATTGCGGACAAGTCGCCATGAATTGTGGTGCCAAAATGTGGTGTCTAAATTTGAAGGGGCATAGTCGGTACCGTCGGGGTCGGGTGGTGGGTCTGGATATTTAATGTAGGTGACCTCCATGGGGTCACTGGAGTCGGGGTCGTAGTCGCTGAAGTGGGGGCTGTAGGGTGGAGTGCTGTGGCTGTCCTCATTGTCACAGTCAGTGTCGCTGTCTCTGCTGTGGCAGCTTGTGGGCGTTCCGGGGCGTGGTCTGGAGTCAGTGGGCGGAGTTGAGGGCGAGTCCGATGAGGAACTGGTCTGTGAGGGGGAGGGTGGAAATGTGTCTCTTGTGGGCGGAGCAAGATGTTCTGCAGCGTCCAGTAAGACATGGTGTGTGTGGTTGGACTGCGTTCCATAAGCCTTTAACTGGTTGATGTGAAACCACGCAGTCTTACCAGTAGGGTATTTTATTCTGTAAACGGAGGGGCTGATTTTGTCCGAAATTGAATACGGGCCGGAAAATTTAGGAGCCAAAAACGTGCTGGGGTTGTAAACAGATAGCATAACCTGTTGCCCAACCTGAAATTCCGTGGGGTGTACATTCTTATTAAAACAAGCCATGCTCTGTTTTCGTCGCTTGCCTAGGGTTACTGCGGCTGTTAACTGTGCAGACCTCACAGTTTCCACTAATTCTTTGACTGCTTTCTCATGTGTGAGGGCCGTCACTTCGGGGCTAGTCATGTCCAGTCCTAAAAGGAATTCTGTCCCTTTCATAGGGCGTCCTGTCATGAGTGTGTGTGGGGTGAATCCTGTGGATGATGAAACCGTGTTGCGGATGAACATTAGTGCGAATGGGAGTACTGAATCCCAAGTTGAATTGTTCTCCTGTACCATTTTCCTAAGGGTCGATTTTAGGGTCCGATTCATGCGTTCTACTATCCCGCTTGACTGGGGGTGATACGCAATGTGGAAATTTTGTTTTATGCCAAATATGGTCAGGACGTTCTTCATGACCCGTCCTGTAAAGTGAGATCCCTGATCTGACTCTATACTTCTGGGGAGACCCCATCTCGTAAAGATGTGGTGGGTCAGGATCTTTGCAGCTGTCTTAGCTGTGTTGGTTCGTGAAGGGAATGCCTCTACCCATTTGGTAAAGGTATCTATAACTACCAGAATATATTTCTAGCCATTCCTGCAAGGGGGCAATGGTCCTATAAAATCGATCTGGAGGTTAGTCCAGGGGCCATTAACGGGGCGAGTATGGCTAAGTTGTGCCTTCTTTGAGTACCTCTCCGGGTTATTTTGTGCACAAATTAGACAATTCTCGATGTAGTGTGTCACATCTTTTCGTAAGTTTGGCCACCAACAGAGTTGTCTGAGGTGTCTTGTGGCCGGGTCGATCCCTTGGTGTCCATGACTGTCATGGAATAAGGCAATCATTTGATTCCTATCCTGTTCAGGAACCACATACAGTTTGTCTTTGATGATCACACCCTCATGTGTGGTCAAAGCGTGTCTGAACCTATTATACTGGGCCACAAAGTTTCCTTTAAAAATCTCCCTGAGATTTCCGTCCTGTTTCTGTGCCTCAACTAAATCTTTAATATCTGTCTGTGAGACCTGAACTGCACTCACAGGGGCGCTAGCTGGTGCGCTAGCTGGGGGTGTCCAAAAGTGACCTCGCCTGGAACCTGCTTTTGCCAGTGCGTCGGCTTTTTCATTTCCAGGGGGGGATGACCTATGGTGACTCCTAACTTTAATTATGCCAAAAGTCCTATCCTTTGCTTTCTCTAGGATATGGCGGAGTAATGGGGCTGATGGAAGGGGCTTCCCGTCTGCGGAGACAAAACCTCGTGTCTTCCACAGGGGTAGAAAATCGGTCAAGCTGTTGCAAACATATAAACTGTCCGAATATATGTCTGCCGGGCTGGGAAACGAATCTGGGTGGTCCACTATATATGCGATGGCTGCGAGCTCTGCTGCCTGCGCGCCTAAGTGACCTGGTAATTTTAAAGAAATTTCTTGTAGTGCGCGACTCTGCGCATCCTCCACATAGATCCCGCATCCAGTGATGCGTTCTCCATCTAAAACCGTGGATGAACCGTCCACGTATATTTTTAATGGGGCACACGTGTCTGTGTGCTGGGGGCTCTAGCTTGAATTTCCTATCTTTCTGGAGGGTGTCTTTGCTATGAAGGGTCCTGTGTTGTGTAGGGGTGCTACAATTTCACATTCGTGGGGCTGTCCTGGATACTGGAGGTTGTCTGCTAAAAATGTGTGTGTCCTGCTCCGTTTAACTGTTATGTCCCGTCCTTGTAACAGTAACGTCCATCTAGCTGCTCTTATCTGGCTCACTGAACCGTCCTGTGTGGGGGTGTGCTCGGTCAAAATGGTGATGGGATTGAGTCCGGTAATGTACGAGAGGTACTGAACTGCCCAAAAAACTGCTAGGAGGTGCCTCTCGCAGGCTGAAAATCCTTGCTCTACGGGGTCTAAAAGTCTGGAGGCATAAGCCACGGGTCGTAGCTGCTCGTGCCGTTCCTGGAGGAGCACGGCCGAGAGGGTCAGATCTGTGCTAGCTACCTCTATTGCAGAGGGGGAGAGTTGGTCTGGGACTTGTAATGCGGGTGCTGTGCTAAGGGCCGTTTTTAACTCTTCCACAGCCTCTGTATGCTGCGGAAGCCATTCCCATGGGGCTCCTTTCTTAAGGAGGTCTGAGAGTGGGGCTGCCTTTGTCGCGAGACCATCGATATGTTTCCGACAGTAACCAACCAGTCCTAAAAACGACCGGAGGGCTGAAACATTCTGGGGAAGGGGCAATTTGACAATCGATTCAATTCTTTTGAACTCGATCTCGCGTTTGCCGTGCATGACGACTGTACCCAAATACATCACTTTGTTCTCTAATATTTGGGCCTTTCTGGGGTTAACTTTACATCCGATTGAGTTCAGAAGTTCCAGGAGCTCGGCCAGAAGCGTAATGTGCTCTGCCTTGGTGTCTGTCTGCAGTAATAGGTCGTCCACATACTGTACCAGACATTCGGGTCGGGAAAATTTTGCTAAACCATTTGCCAGCTGTCGGTGGAAAATGGAAGGGGAATTGTGGAATCCTTGTGGGAGGCATGTCCACGTATACTGCTGTCCTTTAAATGTGAAGGCAAATTTGTACTGGCACGCCTTTGCCAATGGGATTGACCAGAAGCCATTGCTAATGTCCAAAACCGTGAAAAACTTTGAGTGGAGTCCCTGTTTGAGCATGGTCTCGGGACTTGTTGCTACCGTGGGGGCTACTGCTGGGGTTACTTTGTTGAGCTCCCGATAATCGATGGTCAGGCGCCATGATCCGTCGGGCTTTCTCTCTGGCCAAATAGGTGCATTATTGGTCGAGGCTACTGTCCTAAGTACACCTTGCTAATAAGCTGTCTATTAGAACATAGAACATAGAACAGTACAGCACAGAACAGGCCCTTCGGCCCTCGATGTTGTGCCGAGCAATGATCACCCTACTTAAATCCACGTAACCCGTATACCCGTAACCCAACAATCCCCCCATTAACCTTACACTACGGGCAATTTAGCATGGCCAATCCACCTAACCCGCACATCTTGGACTGTGGGAGGAAACCGGAGCACCCGGAGGAAACCCACGCACACACGGGGAGGACGTGCAGACTCCACACAGACAGTGACCCAGCCGGGAATCGAACCTGGGACCCTGGAGCTGTGAAGCATTGATGCTAACCACCATGCTACCGTGAGGCCCCTATTACCTTTCCAATTTCTCCCTCTGCTTCGAGGGGACATCGGTACTTTTCTGTGGTCGGTGGTCAGGTCCGGTAACTTGAACTTGTCCAGTCATTCTGCCGCAGTCATGCCGGTGACTGGCAAATGCTGTCCTGTGTCGGTTTAAAACTGTCCTAACTTGTCTGTCTGTACTAAGCGTGGTCAAGTCGAAACAATAGTCGCCTACTGCGCTAATCCGATTCGCATACTCTCCTACTGTGAGAGTAGCGGGTGCTCTGTCTGATTTTGCCATTCTCCAGACACACTGGTTTACTGGATCGAACGACAGGCTATGGGCATTCATAAAATCAATACCCAGTATGTGTTCTGCTGTGCGGGGCAGATTAACTAAAACAATGGGGTGTCTGGTGGAGATGTTCCCTAGCTGAATTGCTACGGGGGCTGTAATGTGTCCCTGCTGCGAGTGACCTGTAAATCCGCTGAGTGTAATTGTGGATGTGGTCGGCCACGTGTCTGCCTGTGCTGTGGTGGTGGAATTAATTGTGGTGCGGGACCCTCCTGTGTCCCAAAGTAAATCTATGGGCTTCCCTCTAACCTTCGCTGTGACTACCGGCCTTCCGGATTGGTCCCAGAGGGTGTCACAGACCCAAGTGGGGGAGCCCGAACACTGTCAGTCCGTTCCGTCCACATTGATCTGTCCTGACTGTAACCCTATACTATGGATAGGCTTCGCTCTATTCCTGTTCAGAGTGCCTGTCTGCTGGCCTCTCTGTGATCTCTGTGGGGCATTGCATTCTTTTGCAAAATGGCCTAATTGACCACAGTTGTAGCATTCCTGTGACTTCTGTGGAGGGCTGTTCTTCCCTTCGTTTACCCATGCGGGGTTTTGGTGAGCTCTCACTGCCTGAATATCCGCTGCAGCCTGAGCTTACTCTGGGGTCTTCACTTTAACTTTGCCCTGGACAGATTGTTCCCAAGCGCGGGACAATCTTTTCAGAACCCATTTCTCATTATGGGCCTCCTCTGAAGGGTCATAACTATTGCAAGCATTCTGTCCTGCATCTGTGGCATGGGAGATTATGGTGCGGGTCCATTTAACCATGTTGTCTCGGTTTAAATGCGCTCGGTCTAATTCGGCAAAAACTGCAGTGAAATGGATCCACAGCCTTCCTGCAAATGCTGTGGGATGCTCTGTCCTCTTTTGCCTACATTTATTTAGGCCTTCAACTGGGTCTCCTCTATTATATCCTATCGCATCTAAAATGGATGTATGCATCTCTTCTAGTGTGCCTCCTCCAACGTTCTGTGGGTCGGGGAGGGCTGCAACTACCGATGGGTCAAAGCTCAAAACAGTGAGCTTAACCTGCTCTCTTTCGTCCAGGCCGTACATGCTAGCCTGCTGTTTTACCTTTGCGAAAAATTGGTGGGGGTCTGCGGTGGGGAGAAACGGAGTGATTTACTCACACGCGTCCCTGAGTTGCGTTACAGTTAAGGGGGTGGTGTAGGTGATTTTGGGTGCGCCGTCTGTGGCTGCCTTTCTTTGGGTGGTGACTGGGTTCATAGGTGCGGGTGCTATCTGATCTGTGGGGGGTTGGGGTGCTTTCCTCTTTTGTTGCGCTGCTGGTGCACATGTTCCCTGAACATAGCGCTGCGCTGTCTCGCTCAGTTCCTGCCAATCTGGGGCATTCTCCTCATCTAACTGTGTTCCAAAGGTGCTTTGGAACCCATTCTGCACTGAAAGCAGCGATTGCAGCTCCGCAATCTGCTTCCTACACTTTGCGTGGTCCACTGTGCTCTGTCTTTGCTCAGTGGTGGCAGCGTGGAATGCTCTTAAAGCTGCCTTTAGGTCAGAGCATTGCGTCTGCAATGCCTCTACCTGCTTTTCTGATTCATCTCGTACCAGGACTGCACGTTGCACATCCTGATAGGCTTTTTCATATTGGGTCTGGGAACTGCTCAGATGTGCTAGACATGACTGATGTGCCCTCTTGGCACCATCTACCTCTCTACCCTTCTCTGCCAGCTTCCCTCTTAGCTCGAGGTTTTCCTTTTCGATGTCCCTGACATCCACTTTACTCATTCTGTTTCGTTCCTCTAACTCTGCTCGGAGCGTCCGAACGACCTCCTCAGTGCCTCGCAATTGTGCCAAACAGGACACGATTGCCATCGGCTTGCGTGATTTACTAATATTTTTCTTATGAATTTGAGAGAGGTTTTCCCACCAAGTATGTCCTATACTCCCGGGACCTGTCTCCTCATTCATACTAAACTCAATCCAAAGGGGCCATCCTTTCCCTTTTAGATACTTGCGGAGTTCCAGTTCCCACACGTGACACTGGCCTACTCTGCTACTGCTGGTCGCTGCGACCACGAACTGCTCTGGATTCATGAGGCGTTCCATTGCCTGCATGGCCATTTCCTCCTTCTGTCTTAATTTGGAACAGGGGATGTTCAGGTAATGTTTTAAAAGACGGGTAAGGCTTTCTCTATGTTCCGAGTGTGTTTAACACTCCTCCAACAGAGGAAGTGTGCTTAACACTCGCTTGGCTCTGTTTCTTATTTCTATGCTCTGGAGTCGCCAGGTGCTGTAAGAGACACCGTCACAAGGATCAAGGTCAAGTTCAAAGCAATAAAGCTATACACCAATTAGTAAGTCCAAACAGTTAGAGTTTATTATAACAATTATAATAAATACTCATGCACACGCTAAAGACTAACTTACTTCTCTACCATTAAACGACTAATACTTATCTAAGAAGGAACAGGCAAGGTCAGGGAACAAGGCCTTCGTTCCGTTCTGGTCTGCAACTTCTTGATACTACTGGTCGGCACGGGTATAAGTAATGCCTGGGTCAAGGTAGCGATCGTCGTTTTGGCACTTACTTATCGATGGCTGCTGCTCGACGGCTGGTGTAAAAGACAGGATCTGGAGGCTGGAGTCGGAGGCCGGAGACAGGAGACCGAACCATGTGCGGGACCTTCTTTTTATAGGTTCCAGGAGGTCCGTGCCCCTTGGGGCGGGCTTCCTCACCTGCTAGGGATCGATTGTGCCTTTTCCCAATCGATGTGATTTGAACCCCCCTATCCTAGGGTCGTTCCTTGATGGCTGGTACAACTCAGCCGGTAAGCCGTCGCTTCCGGAAGTTTTACTCGTCTCAAAGGACTTGACGGCCTTTGTCAGCTCGTCCAGAGTTAGTGGTTTGTCCAGGTTTTCCCCCCCGTTGTCGTCCAAGACCTCCGTGATAGACGACAGGAAGGTCTGGGTAACAGTGCTGTCTGTTGGCTTCAGATCATACAGTCTGGCATAGAAGGATTGACTGATCCTCAGTATGTCAGACTGCGATGTCTTTACAGAGCCATCTTCTTCCTTCAGGCTGCTGATCACAGAGGTGTCCCTGTGTACCTTCTGGAAGAAGAAGCGTGAGCACTTTTCATCCTGCTCCACAGAGCGGACTCTGGACCGGAAGATGACCTTGGAGGCCTCCGAGGTGTAGAGAGAGGCCTGCTGGCTCTTCACCTCTTGGAGATCCTCCTTGACATCAACCCCCATCGACTGCAGCTGGAGTAAGTTTTGCATGCTTTTCTGGAGCCTGGTTGTGACCCCTCGTCTCTCTCTCACCTTCTGTATGCCCTTGAGGATGAAGAACCTTTTGATGTTCCCCTTGATTGCTTCCCACCAGAGATGTGGAGACTCAAAAAGGGGTTTCACGGTTCTCCAACCTTTGTAATCCCTTTTGAGTTCCTGGAGGTTCTCTGGGGTCAACAGTTTTACATTTAGCTTCCATGTCCCCCTGCCCACCCCCTGGTTTTCCTGCAGGTGGCAGTCAGCCAGTAGGAGGCAGTGGTCAGAGAAGAACACCGGCTTGACGTCGGTGGGCCTGACCGTGAAAGCACGGGACACAAAAAAGAAATCTATTCTGGAACGGACGGACCCATCTGGCCGTGACCATGTGTATCTACGCTGGGCTCCGTCTGCAGGGTTGCTGAAGACGTCGAGCAGCTTGGCGTCTTTTACCGTTTCCATCAGGAGTCTGGACGTAGCGTCTAGTTTGCTGCCGGCTCTGCCGGATCGTCCATCCGCATCGATGATGCAGTTGAAGTCACCGCCCAGGATGACCGGCATGGAGGTGGCCAACAGCAGTGGTAGTTGCTGAAGTACAGCCAGTCGCTCAGTTTTTACGGCTGGGGCATACACGTTAATAAGTCTGATAGGGGTGTTTTTGTATTTGACGTCTGCTACTAGGAGGCGTCCCCCCACCACCTCCTTAACGTCGGAGATGGTGAAATTGCCTCCCCGTAGCAGAATACCCAGGCCGGAGGAACGACAGTCGTTTCCTCCTGACCAGATGGATGGCCCGTGGGACCACCAGCTCGACCAGCGCCTGTAGTTGCTGAGGTGTGGAATCCCACACTCCTGCAGGAACAGTAGGTCGGCTCTTACATTTTCTAAGTAGCCGAGTGTGGCTACACACCGCAAAGTATCTTTAATACTTCGCACATTAATTGATGCGATTTTAAAACCCATTTTAAAAAGAGTAGATTTACCAGTCTCAGGTTTCAGAGTCCATTTCAGTTGGTTGTTCCAGCTGTTCAAAATTCCCCGTCATGCCGGTGGTGTTCTCAAAATGCTTCACCGTATCAGGGTTTAGGAAGCTGCCATTGTCCTCAGTGTGGCCTTGAACCTGATGGATGTGCAATGTGGAGGGGGTGGGGGTGTAGCCGTTGTGCCCGGCGTGGCAGTCAGCGGGTGTTGGGGTTGTAGGCCGATTCCCATCGTCCAGAGGTTGGTGCTCTGGTTGAGTTTTGTTTTCGTTCCTGTCTGTGGTCTGGGGGTTCTGTGCATCCCCTCCCACATTGGTGCTTTGCCTCTTTGATTGAGGCCTATTCTTTGATTGCTCGCCTTCATCGCAGGAGTTGTCGGCGCTGTTGAGTTGCCGCTTTTTACCATTCCCCGTCGGGGGTTTCTTTGATTCACTTTTCATTTTCCTCTTTGCTTTTCTTGTGCCTGCCGTTTCCCAGCGCTCTTCACTCTTTGTTCCATCCTCGGTTGTCTCGTGTTCCTCGCCAGATGGGAGTGGGGTTGTTTTGTCAGGCTGTGCTGGGGCCTCCACATTCTGTTGAGGGCCTTGCTGTAGAGTTTCGGCATTCTGTGGTGTGGTGTCTTTGTCGATGGAGGGTGCCTGTACCTCCTGTGTGGTTGCCTTTTTGGCTCCGCCGCTGATGATTTGTGCATACGTTGCCCCACGTTTTGGGCAGGCCCTGTAAAGATGGCCAGCCTCCCCACACAGGTTGCAGTCCTTGTCTTCCTTACAGTCCTTTGTCATGTGCCCCTCCTGCTTGCAGTCTTTGCAGAAGGTGACTTTGCAGTTGGCGGCCATGTGCCCCGCTTTGCCACAGGTGTGACATACTCGTGGCTGCCCCCCGTAGTAGAGGTAGCCTCGGTTTCCTCCAATGGCGAAACTGGAGGGTGGGTGCAAGATGGTTCCATTGGCATTCGTTCTCAGGGTTACCTTGACCTGGTGCTCGCCTGTCCAGATGCCAAAGGTGTCCTTTAGTTGTAAGCTGTCGCTTTTCAGGTCAACGTACCTGGCGAGGAACGTAAGCACATCAGACATGGGGACGTAGGCGTTGTACATGTGCAGCGTAATAACCCGGTTTCTCTGCGATGGTAGCGTGAACAGAGGCTCCGCAGTCAGGATAGACAGGGGGCTCTGGTTGCCTTTTTCTTTAAACACATCCAAGAACTTGATGCAATCAGCTACATTCCTGAAGGTGACATCGAAGTAACCATTGTTGGGGAAATCTTGCAAGGCAAAGATATCTGTTGGTTGAAACCCGCAGCAGTCGATCAGTACCCGCTTCACGAAGAAGATTCGATCCACAGGCGACTTCCCTTCCGACTTCCTGACTGTGACTCGGACAGTGTTTCGCACTCCCCAGCCTGGTGGTCGGGATGCAGCAGTGGTCATAGCTCCGACGTTGGCTCTTGACTGTACCGGCGTTAGGCCCAAACCAAGGTTTAGGCCAGCATGAAGATCCACCAATAGCAGCCGAGCTTAAACGTCTCTTCAGTCTTCAGTCTCTCCAATCCACGATCGACATCAAGATCGAAATCCTTAGCTTCCGCCGATCAAGTGCGCTACACTTGATCTTAGCCAAAAGGCCGAGAAGCGAGCATTTGCAGGTAATGAAATCATTACAGATGCAGGGAGAGGGATAATCAGAGGTTAAAGAGGTGTGAATTGTGAATAAAGAGGTGAATTGACAGCTTTTTAACCTGTGATTATCCCTCTCCCTGGATGTGTAATGATTTGATTAGCTGCAAATGCTGGCATTCCAAGCATTGTCCAGCATCTCTGACTTTGTGTATATAAATGTTTCTGGAAGATACGTCTCCATTCACCTGAGGAAGGAGGTGCACTGCGAAAGGTGGTGTTTGAAAGAAAGCTGTTGGACTTGAACCTGGTGTTGTAAGAAGAGGCATGAAGTAAGAGATTGTATGAAGTAGGCTTGAGCTGTTTTTTGACTTTGAAATTCCCCATAAAGGGGGTGTGTGCACCATTCCTGGAGGTACTGCAATACCAGGTTGATGCGTGGAGTGGACGGAGCAAGCCCCTATTCCATCTCCCTGCTCCAAAAATCAATTTAATATATGGTCCCCAGATAAGGGACGTATCAGATATTAAACTGATAAGAACAGATTTTTTTTTTTTTTTTTAAAAAATATACTTTATTCATAAAATTTATCTTAATCTTTACAGAACATTTCAAAATACCTTGACTGTACATTTCCGTCTCAGTTACATTCATTTGTCGTCGATTCCATTGGGATAACGTTGCACACGTATCCTACTATAAGTTACAGTTCTTTTTTCAATATTTACATTACTTTGTTTCTTTCATACATACATTCTGGTAATGGAAAAAAAGAACTCCGGACCGAGGGGTTTTACACTGTTACCAACCCCTCGGTGTACATTTGCTGGTAAGACCTTACACTGTGGTCTTCCCCATTGCGCCTTGGCGGCCGCTGCCCCAAGCTTGAGTGCGTCCCTCAGCACGTAGTCCTGGACCTTGGAATGTGCCAGTCTGCAACACTCGGTCGAGGACAGTTCTTTGCACTGGAAGATCAGCAAGTTTCGGGCAGACCAAAGAGCGTCTTTCACCGAGTTGATGACCTTCCAGCAGCAGTTGATATCTGTCTCGGTGTGGGTCCCTGGAAACAGTCCATAGAGCACAGAGTCCTGTGTTACTGAGCTGCTCGGGATGAACCTTGACAGATACCACTGCATCTCACTCCAGACCTGTTTTGCAAAGGCACATTCCACAAGGAGGTGTGTGACTGTTTCATTTCCCCCACAACCACTCCGAGGGCAGCGTGCATTGATGCTGAGCCTTCGGGTGTACATGAAGAATCTGACAGGGAGGGCCCTTCTCACCACCAGCCAAGCGAGGTCTTGGTGCTTGTTTGAAAGTTCTGGTGATGAGGCGTTCTGCCAGATGGCTCTGACAGTCTGCTCAGGGAACCATCCAACATCCTCCACAGTCTCCTTTTCTCTGAGGGTCTCGAGGACATTACGTGCTGACCACTGCTTCATTGCCTTGTGGTCAAAGGTGTTTTCCTTCAAAAATTTTTCCACGAAGGATAGGTGGTACGGCACGGTCCAACTGCTTGGAGCGTTCCGCGGCAATGAGGCCAGGCCCATCCTTCGTAACACCGGGGACAGGTAGAACCTCAGTATGTAGTGACACTTGGTGTTTGCATACCCGGGGTCTACGCACAGCTTGATGCAGTTGCACACAAAGGTGGCCATCAGGATGAGGGCGGCGTTGGGTACGTTCCTCCCTCCTTTATCTAGAGGCTTGTACATTGTGTCTCTTCGGACCCGGTCCATCTTGGATCTCCAGATGAATTTGAAGATGGCCCGGGTGACTGCTGCGGCGTAGGTCCGAGTGATGGGCCAGACCTGCGCCACGTACAGTAACACCGAGAGTACCTCACACCTGATGACCAGGGTTTTGCCCGCAATGGAGAGGGAGCGTTGCTCCCACCAGCCCAGTTTCTGTTTTGCTTTGGTGATTCGTTCCTCCCAGTTTTTGGTGCATGCCCCAGCCGCTCCGAACCATATCCCCAGCACTTTCAGGTAATCTGACCTGATCGTGAAGGGGACAAAGGATCGGTCGGCCCAGTTCCCAAAGAACATGGCCTCGCTCTTGCCGCGGTTTACCTTGGCTCCTGAGGCCAGTTCAAACTGGTCGCAGGTGTCCAAGAGCCTGCGTACAGACGCGGGATCCGAGCAGAAGACGGCGACGTCGTCCATGTACAGGGAGGCCTTGACTTCCGTGCCTCCGCTGCCAGGGATCGTCACCCCTCTCATGTCCGGATCCTTCCTGATGGACTCGGCAAAAGGTTCTATGCAGCATACAAAAAGGGCCGAGGAGAGAGGGCAGCCCTGCCTGACTCCAGATTTGATCTGGAACTTTTCTGATTCCCACCCATTGATTGAGACTGCGCTATAGATGTTTGTGTAGAGCAGTTTGATCCAATTGCGAATTCCCTCCCCAAACCCCATTTTGGAGAGCACATCCATCATGTAGGTGTGCGATATTCTGTCAAAGGCCTTCTCCTGGTCAAGGCTGATGAGGCAGGTGTCCACCCTCCTGTCCTGCACGTAGGCGATCGTATCCCTGAGCAGCGCGAGGCTGTCAGAGATCTTCCTGCCGGGTACAGCACAGGTCTGGTCAGGGTGGATTACCGACTCCAGAGCAGACTTGACCCGATTGGCGATGACTTTGGCTAGGATTTTGTAATCCACATTTAACAGTGAAATGGGTCGCCAATTTCGAATTTCTTCCCTTTCCCCCTTCTGCTTGTAGATGAGGGTGATGATGCCTTTCCGCATGGATTCTGACATGCTGCCATCCAGAAGCATACTCTCGTACACTTCCAGCAGGTCTGGGCCCATCCAGTCCCACAGAGCCAAGTACAACTCAGCCGGTAAGCCGTCGCTTCCGGGAGTTTTACTCGTCTCAAAGGACTTGACGGCCTTTGTCAGCTCGTCCAGAGTTAGTGGTTTGTCCAGGTTTTCCCCCTCGTTGTCGTCCAAGACCTCCGTGATAGACGACAGGAAGGTCTGGGTAACAGTGCTGTCTGTTGGCTTCAGATCATACAGTCTGGCATAGAAGGATTGACTGATCCTCAGTATGTCAGACTGCGATGTCTTTACAGAGCCATCTTCTTCCTTCAGGCTGCTGATCACAGAGGTCTCTCTGTGTACCTTCTGGAAGAAGAAGCGTGAGCACTTTTCATCCTGCTCCACGGAGCGGACTCTGGACCGGAAGATGACCTTGGAGGCCTCCGAGGTGTAGAGAGAGGCCTGCTGGCTCTTCACCTCTTGGAGATCCTCCTTGACATCAACCCCCATCGACTGCAGCTGGAGTAAGTTTTGCATGCTTTTCTGGAGCCTGGTTGTGACCCCTCGTCTCTCTCTCACCTTCTGTATGCCCTTGAGGATGAAGAACCTTTTGATGTTCCCCTTGATTGCTTCCCACCAGAGATGTTGAGACTCAAAGAGGGGTTTCACGGTTCTCCAACCTTTGTAATCCCTTTTGAGTTCCTGGAGGTTCTCTGGGGTCAACAGTTTTACATTTAGCTTCCATGTCCCCCTGCCCACCCCCTGGTTTTCCTGCAGGTGGCAGTCAGCCAGTAGGAGGCAGTGGTCAGAGAAGAACACCGGCTTGACGTCGGTGGGCCTGACCGTGAAAGCACGGGACACAAAAAAGAAATCTATTCTGGAACGGACGGACCCATCTGGCCGTGACCATGTGTATCTACGCTGCGCTCCGTCTGCAGGGTTGCTGAAGACGTCGAGCAGCTTGGCGTCTTTTACCGTTTCCATCAGGAGTCTGGACGTAGCGTCTAGTTTGCTGCCGGCTCTGCCGGATCGTCCATCCGCATCGATGATGCAGTTGAAGTCACCGCCCAGGATGACCGGCATGGAGGTGGCCAACAGCAGTGGTAGTTGCTGAAGTACAGCCAGTCGCTCAGTTTTTACGGCTGGGGCATACACGTTAATAAGTCTGATAGGGGTGTTTTTGTATTTGACGTCTGCTACTAGGAGGCGTCCCCCCACCACCTCCTTAACGTCGGAGATGGTGAAATTGCCTCCCCGTAGCAGAATACCCAGGCCGGAGGAACGACAGTCGTTTCCTCCTGACCAGATGGATGGCCCGTGGGACCACCAGCTCGACCAGCGCCTGTAGTTGCTGAGGTGTGGAATCCCACACTCCTGCAGGAACAGTAGGTCGGCTCTTACATTTTCTAGGTAGCCGAGTGTGGCTACACACCGCGAAGTATCTTTAATACTTCGCACATTAATTGATGCGATTTTAAAACCCATTTTAAAAAGAGTAGATTTACCAGTCTCAGATTTCAGAGTCCATTTCAGTTGGTTGTTCCAGCTGTTCAAAATTCCCCGTCATGCCGGTGGTGTTCTCAAAATGCTTCACCGTATCAGGGTTTAGGAAGCTGCCATTGTCCTCAGTGTGGCCTTGGACTTGATGGATGTGCAATGTGGAGGGGGTGGGGGTGTAGCCGTTGTGCCCGGCGTGGCAGTCAGCGGGTGTTGGGGTTGCAGGCCGATTTCCATCGTCCAGAGGTTGGTGCTCTGGTTGAGTTTTGTTTTCGTTCCTGTCTGTGGTCTGGGGGTTCTGTGCATCCCCTCCCACATTGGTGCTTTGCCTCTTTGATTGAGGCCTATTCTTTGATTGCTCGCCTTCATCGCAGGAGTTGTCGGCGCTGTTGAGTTGCCGCTTTTTACCATTCCCCGTCGGGGGTTTCTTTGATTCATTTTTTATTTTCCTCTTTGCTTTTCTTGTGCCTGCCGTTTCCCAGCGCTCTTCACTCTTTGTTCCATCCTCGGTTGTCTCGTGTTCCTCGCCAGATGGGAGTGGGATTGTTTTGTCAGGCTGTGCTGGGGCCTTCACATTCTGTTGAGGGCCTTGCTGTACAGTTTCGGTATTCTGTGGTGTGGTGTCTTTGTCGATGGAGGGTGCCTGAACCTCCTGTGTGGTTGCCTTTTTGGCTCCGCCGCTGATGATTTGCGCATAGGTTGCCCCACGTTTTGGGCAGGCCCTGTAAAGATGGCCGGCCTCCCCACACAGGTTGCAGTTCTTGTCTTCCTTACAGTCCTTTGTCATGTGCCCCTCCTGCTTGCAGTTTTTGCAGAAGGTGACTTTGCAGTTGGCGGCCATGTGCCCCGCTTTGCCACAGGTGTGACATACTCGTGGCTGCCCCCCATAGTAGAGGTAGCCTCGGTGTCCTCCAATGGCGAAACTGGAGGGTGGGTGCAAGATGGTTCCATTGGCGTTCGTTCTCAGGGTTACCTTGACCTGGTGCTCGCATGTCCAGATGCCGAAGGTATCCTTTAGTTGCATGCTGTCACTTTTCAAGTCGACGTACCTGGCGAGGAACGTAAGCACATCAGTCATGGGGACGTGGGGGTTGTACATGTGCAGCGTAACAACCCGGTTTCTCTGCGATGGTAGCGTGAACAGAGGCTCCGCAGTCAGGATAGACAGGGGGCTCTGGTCGCCTTTTTCTTTAAACACATCCAGGAACTTGATGCAATCAGCTACATTCCTGAAGGTGACATCGAAGTAACCTTTGTTGGGGAAATCTTGCAAGGCGAAGATATCTGTTGGTTGAAAACCACAGCAGTCGATCAGTACCCGCTTCACGAAGAAGATTCGATCCACAGGCGACTTTCCTTCCGACTTCCTGACTGTGACTCGGACAGTGTTTCGCATTCCCCAGCCTGGTGGTCGGGATGCAGCAGTGGTCATAGCTCCAACGTTGGCTCTTGACTGTACCGGCGTTAGGCCCAAACCAAGGTTTAGGCCAGCATGAAGATCCACCAATAGCAGCCGAGCTCAAACGTTTCTTCAGTCTTCAGTCTCTCCAATCCACGATCGACATCAAGATCGAAATCCTTAGCTTCCCCCGATCAAGTGCGCTACACTTGATCTTAGCCAAAAGGCCGAGAAGCGAGCATTTGCAGGTAATCAAATCATTACAGATGCAGGGAGAGGGATAATCAGAGGTTAAAGAGGTGTGAATTGTGAATAAAGAGGTGAATTGACACCTTTTTAACCTGTGATTATCCCTCTCCCTGGATGTGTAATGATTTGATTAGCTGCAAATGCTGGCATTCCAAGCATTGTCCAGCATCTCTGACTTTGTCTATATAAATGTTTCTGGAAGATACGTCTCCATTCACCTGAGGAAGGAGGTGCACTGCGAAAGGTGGTGTTTGAAAGAAAGCTGTTGGACTTGAACCTGGCGAAACTGGAGGGTGGGTGCAAGATGGTTCCATTGGCATTCTTTCTCAGGGTTACCTTGACCTGGTGCTCGCCTGTCCAGATGCCAAAGGTGTCCTTTAGTTGTAAGCTGTCGCTTTTCAGGTCAACGTACCTGGCGAGGAACGTAAGCACATCAGATATGGGGACGTAGGCGTTGTACATGTGCAGCGTAATAACCCGGTTTCTCTGCGATCAGCAGTCGATCAGTACCCGCTTCACGAAGAAAATTCGATCCACAGGCGACTTCCCTTCCGACTTCCTCACTGTGACTCGGACAGTGTTTCGCACTCCCCAGACTGGTGGTCGGGATGCAGCAGTGGTCATAGCTCCGACGTTGGCTCTTGACTGTACCGGCGTTAGGCCCAAACCAAGGTTTAGGCCAGCATGAAGATCCACCAATAGCAGCTGAGCTTAAACGTTTCTTCAGTCTTCAGTCTCTCCAATCCACGATCGACATCAAGATCGAATCCTTAGCTTCCCCCGATCAAGTGCGCTACACCTGAGGAAGGAGGTGCGCTGCGAAAGGTGGTGTTTGAAAGAAAGCTGTTGGACTTGAACCTGGTGTTGTAAGAAGAGGCATGAAGTAAGAGATTGTATGAAGTTGGCTTGAGCTGTTTTTTGACTTTGAAATTCCCCATAAAGGGGGTGTGTGCACCATTCCTGGAGGTACTGCAATACCAGGTTGATGCGTGGAGTGGACGGAGCAAGCCCCTATTCCATCTCCCTGCTCCAAAAATCAATTTAATATATGGTCCCCAGATAAGGGACGTATCAGATATTAAACTGATAAGAACAGATACTACACTTGATCTTAGCCAAAAGGCCGAGAAGCGATGCCGGTGCCGCTCTTGCATTGCCCGTGTCCCATATGCTTTCCCTTTTTTACAGCAGGCTGACAGCATTCAAAGACTTTTCGATGTAAGCATTGAAACTTTCACTCTTGGCATATCGCTCCTGGCCTTTCTCATTGGAACAGGAGATTCATATTGACAGAGCTTGCCTCTTTTCCCCTTTTTCCGTCAGACTGCATGACAGTTATTTAGATGAACAGTACGCCACCAATCGGATGGGAGAGGATGACTCTCCCAATCAGATGGGAGAGGATGGTGCCGAATCTCATACGTCATTGTGACAGGCTGCTGCTGCGGAACAACCTTTTGAAAACACTTGAAACGTCTTGCTAGTGAGAATGCAGCAGCAGCAACCAACTGGCCTGGTGCCACTCGCCCTGCCTTTTCCCCGTAGCCCTGCAAATATTTTCCCTTCAGATAATTATCCCATTGTCTTTAGAAAGTCAGGCTTGAAACTGCCCGCAGCACACTCTCAGGCAGTGCATTGCAGAGTCGAACCACTCGGGCCGGACAAAAAGATTTCTCCTCGCGTTCAAAGGCTGTATCATGAAAGGAATTCTGCTAGCCCAAGTCTCGCTCATGTGATACTGGTTTCGGCTTGTTAAACGAGGCCTTCTTGTAACCATTGTGTGAGAACAGTCAATGTTTAAGCCATCAGCACGATTATTGGCAATCATTGCCTTTTCCCTGTAGCTCTGCAAATATTTTCTGTGCAATTCGGATACTTCAACCAGCTCTTTAATTAAAGTTTATCCAGATGTCTTTATTTATGAGGAGAACAAAGTAGAAGACAGATATAATATAATATAGTTAACCCATAAATTACCCACTATACTTACAAAAAACACCCAG
This sequence comes from Scyliorhinus canicula, assembly GCF_902713615.1. Taxonomy (NCBI): domain Eukaryota; kingdom Metazoa; phylum Chordata; class Chondrichthyes; order Carcharhiniformes; family Scyliorhinidae; genus Scyliorhinus; species Scyliorhinus canicula. Next base: position 215,913,020 of record NC_052150.1, on the reverse strand, counting down.
GATTCGACTCTACTTCCTGTAAAGGTGATTTGGTAAGCTGCAGTCCGATCCCGGAGTCCCTCTGGTTCCACTTTGTGGGCTGTTTAGCACAGGGCTAAATCGCTGGCTTTGAAAGCAGGCCGGCAGCACGGTTCGATTCCCGTAACAGCCTCCCCGAACAGGCGCCGGAATGTGGCGACTAGGGGCTTTTCACAGTAACTTAATTTGAAGCCTACTCGTGACAATAAGCGATTTTCATTCATTTTTCACAAAGGTGATTCTCGCTGGCTGTTCCTTGCTTCCTTCCTTCTGGTCTGGTCAAGGTCACCTCACACAACAAGCTTCAAGTCTTTTGTTTCGAGTCTTTTCCTTTCCCGTCTAGAAAATGCCCTTGTTGCTACCCAGCTGCTTTGTCAGCCTGCCCTTGGCCTTCGGCCAATGGAGTCTCAGGAGACAGGGTCTCAGTGCCCAATGGCCTGGTTGATGACCTGTTGACAGGGTACCTGAGCCCGCCTTGGGAGGATGATTGCTTGATGGGAACTGTGAACAATAGGCCAATGCATCTTAAGTAGGAGCGACTGTCTGTTGGTATATCAGGTATATCAGGAATTGTGGACAATAGGCCAGTGAATCTACAGTAGCAATGGTAATTACTTTTGGGTTATTCAGGAGCTGCTTCAGACAGACTTGTGTTTTGTATATTCGAATTCTGGCTTCTGCAGACTGGTTTTAACGTGCTCAATTCTTTAATTTAAGAGATCCAATTTAATTGGTCTTAAAACTAGGACCTGATTATTACTACAACTTTTAGTATTGACACTAACCTTTCAAATACAAACATTGAAAAAATAATATTTGCTAAAGTTCCCAAAGTGTTTCAATATATCTGCTGCTCCATTATGAATACTTTTGAACTTGTCTTCACACCAGATAGCCAATATCCTGCATATGGGTGATCAAAGGATTATACTGGAGACAGTCCCATAGCACTTACCTTTAGCATGTCTGCAACCTGCTAAATGGCCTTACTCTTAAATCACAATATCGGTTTTGCACTGATAAAAGTAATCCGAAACACTTATTAACAGAACTAGAAAATCTGTAAGAGAGTTTGGGAGAAATTAAATCCAAATTACATGTAACTTGTGAAACAGCATTCACGGCTGATGCTAAATAGGTACTGCAGAAAGATTGCACCTATAGTTTCAGTGCGTCTCACTACTTGGAAGCATATTTTAAAATTGAATATTCTCAATAACAACTTACCGTTGAAGCTCGCAGACTGTTATGACTGCAAGTTGTAAATATTCTAAAATATAAACATTAGGAATGAAAATTGCAGTGTGATATCTCATTTGTATTGCTTTTTTTAAAATGTTTATTCTTTCATGGGATATTGCAGTCCCTGGCAAGGCCAGCATTTGTTGCCCATTTCTCTTGAGCTCTTGAGCTTCTTCGATCATTTCAGGACATTTAAGAGTCAACTATGTTTCTGTGGATCTGGAGTGACAATGTAAGCAAATTTCCTTTCCCTGAAGGACATTAATAAACCAGAGGGGTATTATGACAGTTGATAGTTTCGTGGTCACCACAACTGTATCAGTAAGAGAGTTTGGGAGAAATTAAATCCAAATTACATGTAAATTGTGAAACAGCATTCACGGCTAATGCTAAACATGTACTGCAGAAAACAGTGAGAGAGTTTACTGCAAAGTTGAAGGGAGCCTTTGCTGCAGCAGTCACTGTAAGCATGCAAGCGGGGGAAGGGCTGCTGCAAGCTGGAAGGCTCCAGATGGAGGAGCTGAAGGCGTTTATTAGAGGCAAATTCTGCCGGCAGAGGAAAAAAATACATGAGGATGGTTCAGAAGCCATCGAAGGAGCTGTGGCAACCTTGAAGAGTTCTCTGGAACGGGTGGAGAGGGGTTTGGAGATTCGGGAGATCGAAGGAGTGATCTTGGACCACAGCGATCATGTGGTGGCGCTGGTGGTGGAGGTGGGTCTCCTAGGGGACCTGTGTAAAATGTTGAGGGCAAAGAGGAGGAGCAGGAGAATGCCTCGAGAAGCCAGAACCTGTGAATAGTGGGCCTCTCTGAAGGAGTGGAAGGTGTGAGTGCCAGCTGGCCTCTAGCACACGCCTCATAAATTCCAGTTCGTAGCATATATGTTCACGAGCACCACTCATACACCCTCCAACCTTCCGCTCACCATTATGTACCTACCCCCCCTTATCTGACACAATTCTCCCAGCCTTCAAATGCCACTCGCTTACTAATCAAAATTGCTACCCCCTGGTCTTTGAGTCCAGCCCTGAGTGGAACACCTGTCTAACCCATCCCTTCCTCAATCTCGTGTGATCTATGACCTTTAGATGTGTCACTGCGTTGCCACATCTGCCTTCAGCTCCCTTAGATGCGCGAACACGTGAGCCGTCTTGACCGGCCCATTCAGTCCTCTCGCATTCCATGTAATCAGCCTGGGCGGGGGGTCTTCCAGCCCCCCCCGACTAGCCATCACCCTTTTTAGGTCAGCCCTGAGCCTGCGCCCTCCGCTTCCCCGAGTACTTCCATGAGCAGCAGCCGTTCCCGACCTCCCATATATTCCCCGATAATAGTTCATCCCCTGTCAGCAAAGCAGCCTCCCGTACCCCCCACCTTCTCCCCAACTCCCAACAGCACCAGACACCTCATTCCCCAGGTCACGTACCAGCTTAACACTTGCTCACCCCCACTGCGTTTCCGAGAGTCAGCTGCCCCGATTGTCCCCGCCCCTGGCGCCAAACAGTCTGTCTCCTTATTGTTTGAACCTCTCCCCCCACATGAATAAACCTTTCAACAGCATCACATTCCCCAGTAAGTAAACAGCAGCAAAAAAAACATTAACCAGTGAAGAGACAATGGGAGCTTACAAAAATTACTGATAAACTAGCGACAAGTAATTGATTCTTGTTCATGATGGACAGTTTTTGCTTAACAAGCCTTCTTTTCCTCTGATCATTTTCTTTATTTAAATTCTTAATTTTTGAAAATTTCAGTTGCTAGATGTGAGTGTTGCTGGCTAGGCCGACATTTATTGTCCATCCCTAGTTGCCTTTGAGCAGGTGGTGGTGGTGAGCTGCCGCCTTGAACTGCTGCAGTCTCTGAGGTGCAGGTACATCCACATTGTTCGGGAAGGGATTCCAAGATTTTGACCCAGCGACAGTGAATGAACAGTGATATAATTTCCCAGGCAGGATGGTGAGTTACTTGGAGAAGAATTTGCAGTTGGGATGTTACCTGGTATCTGCTGCACATTCCACAAGGAGGTGGGCGACCGTCTCATCTGCCCTGCAGCCACACCGAGGGACCACTGCTTCATTGCCTTGTGGTCCAAGGTATTTTTCTGAAAAGATTTTCCACGAAGGACAGGTGATACGGCACGGTCCAACTACTTGGAGCATTCCGCAGCAATGAGGCCAGGCCCATCCTTCGTAACACCGGGGACAGGTCGAACCTCAGTACGTAGTGACACTTGGTGTTTGCATACCGGGGGTCCACGCACAGCTTGATGTAGCTGCACGCAAAGGTGGCCATCAGGATGAGGGAGGCGTTGGGTACGTTTCTCCCTCCCTTATCCAGAGATTTGTACATGGTGTCCCTTCGGACATGGTCCATTTTGGATCTCCAGATGAACTTAAAGAGGGTCCGGTAATGGGCCAGATCTGCGACACGTACAGTAACATCGTGATTACCTCACACCTGATGACTAGGGTTTTTCCCGCAATAGAGAGGGAGCGTTGCTCCCACATTCTGTTGCGCTCCTCCCAGTTTTTGGTGTACGCCCCAGCCGCTCCGAACCATATCCCCAGCTTCAGGTAATCTGACCTGACGGTGAAGGGGACAAAGGACCGGTCGGCCCAGTTACCAAAGAACATGGCCTCGCTCTTGCTGCGGTTTACCTTGGCTCCCGAGGCCAGTTCAAACTGGTCGCAGGTGTCCAAGAGCCTGCGCACAGACGCGGGATCCGAGCAGAAGACGGCGACGTCGCCCATGTACAGGGAGGCCTTGACTTGCGCGCCTCCGCTGCCTGGGATCGTCACCCCTCTCATGTCCGGATCCTTCCTGATGGACTCGGCAAAAGGTTCTATGCAGCACACAAACAGGGCCGAGGAGAGAGGGCAGCCCTGCCTGACTCCAGATTTGATCAGGAACTTTTCTGATTCCCACCCATTGATTGAGACTGCGCTATAGATGTTTGTGTGGAGCAGTTTGATCCAATTGCAAATTCCCTCCTCAAACCCCATTTTGGAGAGCACATCCATCATGTAGGTGTGCGATATTCTGTCAAAGGCCTTCTCCTGATCAAGGCTGATGAGGCAGGTGTTGGGTACGTTCCTCCCTCCTTTATCTAGAGGCTTGTACATTGTGTCTCTTCGGACCCGGTCCATCTTGGATCTCCAAATGAATTTGGAGATGGCCCGGGTGACTGCTGCGGCGCAGGTCCGAGTGATGGTCCAGACCTGCGCCACGTACAGTAACACCGAGAGTGCCTCACACCTGATGACCAGGGTTTTGCCCGCAATGGAGAGGGAGCGTTGCTCCCACCAGCCCAGTTTCTGTTTTGCTTTGGTAATTCGTTCCTCCCAGTTTTTGGTGCATGCCCCAGCCGCTCCGAACCATATCCCCAGCACTTTCAGGTAATCTGACCTGATCGTGAAGGGGACAAAGGATCGGTCGGCCCAGTTCCCAAAGAACATGGCCTCGCTCTTGCCGCGGTTTACCTTGGCTCCTGAGGCCAGTTCAAACTGGTCGCAGGTGTCCAAGAGCCTGCGTACAGACGCGGAATCCGAGCAGAAGATGGCGACGTCGTCCATGTACAGGGAGGCCTTGACTTGCGTGCCTCCGCTGCCTGGGATCGTCACCCCTCTCATGTCCGGATCCTTCCTGATGGACTCGGCAAAAGGTTCTATGCAGCACACAAACAGGGCCGAGGAGAGAGGGCAGCCCTGCCTGACTCCAGATTTGATCAGGAACTTTTCTGATTCCCACCCATTGATTGAGACTGCACTATAGATGTTTGTGTAGAGCAGTTTGATCCAATTGCGAATTCCCTCCCCAAACCCCATTTTGGAGAGCACATCCATCATGTAGGTGTGCGATATTCTGTGCCCCGCTTTGACACAGCTGTGACATACCCGTGGCTGCCCCCCGTAGTAGAGGTAGCCTCGGTTTCCTCCAATGGCGAAACTGGAGGGTGGGTGCAAGATGGTTCCATTGGCATTCTTTCTCAGGGTTACCTTGACCTGGTGCTCGCATGTCCAGATGCCGAAGGTGTCCTTTAGTTGCATGCTGTCACTTTTCAAGTCGACGTACCTGGCGAGGAACGTAAGCACATCAGACATGGGGACGTGGGGGTTGTACATGTGCAGCGTAACAACCCGTTTTCCCTGCGATGGTAGCGTGAACAGAGGCTCCGCAGTCAGGATAGACAGGGGGCTCTGGTTGCCTTTTTCTTTAAACACATCCAAGAACTTGATGCAATCAGCTACATTCCTGAAGGTGACATCGAAGTAACCGTTGTTGGGGAAATCTTGCAAGGCGAAGATATCTGTTGGTTGAAACCCGCAGCAGTCGATCAGTACCCGCTTCACGAAGAAGATTCGATCCACAGGCGACTTCCCTTCCGACTTCCTGACTGTGACTCGGACAGTGTTTCGCACTCCCCAGCCTGGTGGTCGGGATGCAGCAGTGGTCATAGCTCCGACGTTGGCTCTTGACTGTACCGGCGTTAGGCCCAAACCAAGGTTTAGGCCAGCATGAAGATCCACCAATAGCAGCCGAGCTCAAACGTCTCTTCAGTCTTCAGTCTCTCCAATCCACGATCGACATCAAGATCGAATCCTTAGCTTCCCCCGATCAAGTGCGCTACACTTGATCTTAGCCAAAAGGCCGAGAAGCGAGCATTTGCAGGTAATGAAATCATTACAGATGCAGGGAGAGGGATAATCAGAGGTTAAAGAGGTGTGAATTGTGAATAAAGAGGTGAATTGACAGCTTTTTAACCTGTGATTATCCCTCTCCCTGGATGTGTAATGATTTGATTAGCTGCAAATGCTGGCATTCCAAGCATTGTCCAGCATCTCTGACTTTGTGTATATAAATGTTTCTGGAAGATACGTCTCCATTCACCTGAGGAAGGAGGTGCGCTGCGAAAGGTGGTGTTTGAAAGAAAGCTGTTGGACTTGAACCTGGTGTTGTAAGAAGAGGCATGAAGTAAGAGATTGTATGAAGTAGGCTTGAGCTGTTTTTAGACTTTGAAATTCCCCATAAAGGGGGTGTGTGCACCATTCCTGGAGGTACTGCAATACCAGGTTGATGCGTGGAGTGGACGGAGCAAGCCCCTATTCCATCTCCCTGCTCCAAAAATCAATTTAATATATGGTCCCCAGATAAGGGACGTATCAGATATTAAACTGATAAGAACAGATACTACACTTGATCTTAGCCAAAAGGCCGAGAAGCGATGCCGGTGCCGCTCTTGCATTGCCCGTGTCCCATATGCTTTCCCTTTTTTACAGCAGGCTGACAGCATTCAAAGACTTTTCGATGTAAGCATTGAAACTTTCACTCTTGGCATATTGCTCCTGGCCTTTCTCATTGGAACAGGAGATTCATATTGACAGAACTTGCCTCTTTTCCCCTTTTTCCGTCAGACTGCATGACAGTTATTTAGATGAACAGTACGCCACCAATCGGATGGGAGAGGATGACTCTCCCAATCAGATGGGAGAGGATGGTGCCGAATCTCATACGTCATTGTGACAGGCTGCTGCTGCGGAACAACCTTTTGAAAACACTTGAAAACGTCTTGCTAGTGAGAATGCAGCAGCAGCAACCAACTGGCCTGGTGCCACTCGCCCTGCCTTTTCCCCGTAGCCCTGCAAATATTTTCCCTTCAGATAATTATCCCATTGTCTTTAGAAAGTCAGGCTTGAAACTGCCCGCAGCACACTCTCAGGCAGTGCATTGCAGAGTCGAACCACTCGGGCCGGACAAAAAGATTTCTCCTCGCGTTCAAAGGCTGTATCATGAAAGGAATTCTGCTAGCCCAAGTCTCGCTCATGTGATACTGGTTTCGGCTTGTTAAACGAGGCCTTCTTGTAACCATTGTGTGAGAACAGTCAATGTTTAAGCCATCAGCACGATTATTGGCAATCATTGCCTTTTCCCTGTAGCTCTGCAAATATTTTCTGTGCAATTCGGATACTTCAACCAGCTCTTTAATTAAAGTTTATCCAGGTGTCTTTATTTATGAGGAGAACAAAGTAGAAGACAGATATAATAATAATATAGTTAACCCATAAATTACCCACTATACTTACAAAAAACACCCAGGATTCGACTCTACTTCCTGTAAAGGTGATTTGGTAAGCTGCAGTCCGATCCCGGAGTCCCTCTGGTTCCACTTTGTGGGCTGTTTAGCACAGGGCTAAATCGCTGGCTTTGAAAGCAGGCCGGCAGCACGGTTCGATTCCCGTAACAGCCTCCCCGAACAGGCGCCGGAATGTGGCGACTAGGGGCTTTTCACAGTAACTTAATTTGAAGCCTACTCGTGACAATAAGCGATTTTCATTCATTTTTCATAAAGGTGATTCTCGCTGGCTGTTGCTTGCTTGCTTCCTTCCTTCTGGTCTGGTCAAGGTCACCTCACACAACAAGCTTCAAGTCTTTTGCTTCGAGTCTTTTCCTTTCCTGTCTAGAAAATGCCCTTGTTGCTACCCAGCTGCTTTGTCAGCCTGCCCTTGGCCTTCGGCCAATGGAGTCTCGAGACAGGGTCTCAGTGCCCAATGGTCTGGTTGATGACCTGTTGACAGGGTACCTGAGCCCGCCTTGGGAGGATGATTGCTTGATGGGAACTGTGAACAATAGGCCAATGCATCTTAAGTAGGAGCGACTATCAGTTGGTATATCAGGTATATCAGGAATTGTGGACAATAGGCCAGTGAATCTAAAGTAGCAATGGTAATTACTTGATGGGTTATTCAGGAGCTGCTTCAGACAGACTTGTGTTTTGTATATTCGAATTCTGGCTTCTGCAGACTGGTTTTAAAGTGCTCAATTCTTTAATTTAAGAGATCCAATTTAATTGGTCTTAAAACTAGAACCTGATTATTACTACAACTTTTAGTATTGACACTAACCTTTCAAATACAAACATTGAAAAAATAATATTGCTAAAGTTCCCAAAGTGTTTCAATATATCTGCTGCTCCATTATGAATACTTTTGAACTTGGCTTCACACCAGATAGCCAATATCCTGCATAAGGGTGATCAAAGGATTATACTGGAGACAGTCCCATAGCACTTACCTTTAGCATGTCTGCAACCTGCTAAATGGCCTTACTCTTAAATCACAATATCGGTTTTGCACTGATAAAAGTAATCCGAAACACTTATTAACAGAACTAGAAAATCTATAAGAGAGTTTGGGAGAAATTAAATCCAAATTACATGTAACTTGTGAAACAGCATTCACGGCTAATGCTAAATAGGTACTGCAGAAAGATTGCACCTATAGTTTCAGTGCGTCTCACTACTTGGAAGCATATTTTAAAATTGAATATTCTCAATAACAACTTACCGTTGAAGCTCGCAGACTGTTATGACTGCAAGTTGTAAATATTCTAAAATATAAACATTAGGAATGAAAATTGCAGTGTGATATCTCATTTGTATTGCTTTTTTTTAAATGTTTATTCTTTCATGGGATATTGCAGTCCCTGGCAAGGCCAGCATTTGTTGCCCATTTCTCTTGAGCTCTTGAGCTTCTTCGATCATTTCAGGACAGTTAAGAGTCAACTATGTTTCTGTGGATCTGGAGTGACAATGTAGGCAAATTTCTTTCCCTGAAGGACATTAATAAACCAGAGGGGTTTTATGACAGTTGATAGTTTTGTGGTCACCACAACTGTATCTGTAAGAGAGTTTGGGAGAAATTAAATCCAAATTACATGTAAATTGTGAAACAGCATTCATGGCTAATGCTAAATATGTACTGCAGAAAACAGTGAGAGAGTTTACTGCAAAGTTGAAGGGAGCCTTTGCTGCAGCAGCCACTGTAAGCATGCAAGCGGGGGAAGGGCTGCTGCAAGCTGGAAGGCTCCAGATGGAGGAGCTGAAGGCGTTTATTAGAGGCAAATTCTGCCGGCAGAGGAAGAAAATACATGAGGATGGTTCAGAAGCCATCGAAGGAGCTGTGGCACCCTTGAAGAGTTCTCTGGAACGGGTGGAGAGGTGTTTGGAGATTCGGGAGATCGAAGGAGTGATCTTGGACCACAGCGATCATATGGTGGCTCTGGTGGTGGAGGTGGGTCTCCTAGGGGACCTGTGTAAAACGTTGAGGGCAAAGGGGAGGAGCAGGAGAATGCCTCGAGAAGCCAGAACCTGTGAATAGTGGGCCTCTCTGAAGGAGTGGAAGGTGTGAGTGCCACGAGGTATGTCTGGAAGATGCTGGTGGGGCTGGTGACAGAAGGGGTGCTAGTTAAGGTGCCTTAAGTGGAGCGAGCGCATAGGTCCCCGAGGCAGAAGCCTAGAGCTTGTGGAGAAAGAGAAGATTCTGCAATGAGCCGGGGAGAAGCGTACCTGCGTCTGTGAGGGGAATAGCGTCCGGATTTATCAGGACATCGGAGCGGAGTTGGCAAAGCGGCGGGCAGGCTTCAACAAGGCCAAGGCAATGTGTACCGGCGCCAGATCAGGTTGGGGTGCTCTACCCGGCCAAATTATGGGTGATGTTCAGAGGCTGCGAGTATTATTTCGAGACCCCAGAAGCGGACGAAGACTTCATTAAGGAGCATAAACTGGGAGAGAACTGAACGGACAATGCTTGGGAACTGGGGTACTGACACTTTTTAATGGTAGGCAGCATGTTTGAAGTGAAGGTACGGATTGGGGGATTTTTGTCCTTTGGGGAGGGGCGGGGTGGGGGAGGGGGGTGGAGTTGCTGTTAAATGTTGAGATTGTAAGGTATTGTAGGGGGGAAGAGTTTATGTTCCCATCGCCCTTTCCAGTTTTATGGGACTGTTTGTGTTTAACATTTGTTTGTTTTCTTTTGGAGAAGGCTGCTTAGAGTCCTTGTTTGGGTGAGGAGGGTAGGGTCAGCAGGGAGACTTCCTCCTTGATCTGAGGAGTGCGGGAGGGGGGAGGGGAGGGGCATTTGGGCAGGGGCAGCCGTGCTAGCAGGTTATGCTGGTGAAGGAAGCAAGGTGGTGGGGGAGAAGGCCGAGAGGGGTGGCCAGGAAGAATGGGGGGAAGTGGGGGAGGGGGAGAGAGGAGGGGAGGTTGTTGCGACGTGGCAGGGGCTGAGAGATGATGTGGTCAGGGGCGGAGGAATGGGCCATTTGGGATGGGCTAGGTATAGGGTGGAATTAAGGGGACGGGAGTTAAGTAGGGAAGATGACGGACTGTAGAGGGGTTTGGAGGTGCAAGCCTCCGGTAAGGCTGGTAACGTGGAATGTGGGGGGGACTGAATAGGCCTGTTGAAAGGTTACGGGTGTTCACGCACATCGGGAGCTTGAAAGCGGGTGTAGTCTTTCTCCAGTAGCCGCGTGTCTGTGTGAAGGAACAGGTTAAGTTAAGGAAGGGGTGGGTCGGGCAGGAATTTCACTCGGGGTTTGAGTTGAAATGGATGGGAGTGGCGATTTCAATGAGCAACAAAATGGGAACAAATTGTCACGAGTAGGCTCCAATGACGTTACTGTGAAACGCCCCTAGTCGCCACATTGCGGCACCTGTTCGGGAAGGCTGGCACGGGAATTGAACCCGCGCTGCTGGCATTGTTCTGCATTACAAGCCAGCTGTTTACCTCACTGTGCTAACCCGCTCTGCTCTGCTAATCCAGCCCTTACCATCCCCATCCAAACAACAACATGACTGTCTAGTGAGCAAGACAGTAGAGGTGGACAGAGAATATTCAAGGGTGCCCACTGTGGGGGAGTCAGCGAGGAGGAAAAGGTTGCAGGGGCAGTTTGACAGGCTGACAACGGGGAGGGCGGTAGGGCAACTGTGCAGGGCAAGAGGGGTGCAGTATGAGTATGGGGAGAAGTCGAGCCGCATGCTGGTGCACCAGCTGCGGAAGCAGGCCGCATACAGGGAAATATTGAAGATACGGACTGGGCACAGCCAGTGGATGGCAGGGGTGGAGGTGTCGGGGGATGTTGTTAGCGGGGGAGGGGGGGGGGGGGATGTTCTGCTGATGTGGGAGGGACTTGAAATAGGCACTGGAAAGGAGATCGACGGTGGAGGCAGCCAAGAGGCGGGCCAAGAATGGCGCGACGCACGGGCCGGAGACCGGCCCGAGAAAGGCTATGGCTGAGCAGCGTTGTGGGGGGGGGGGGGGGGGGATGGTTGCGCCCCCCAACCAGGCTGATCACCTGGAACGTCAGGGGACTGAATGGGCCGGTTAAGAGGAAGCGGGTGTTCGCGCACTTGCGGGCTTTGAGGGCGGATGTAATTATGTTGCAGGAGACACATCTAAAGTGTCTGACCAGACCAGGCTAAGGAAGGGCTGGATTAGCCAGGTCTTCCACTCGGACTTGGACTCGAATTCCAGGGGGTAGCAATCATGATCAACAAGCAGGTGCAATTTGAGGCGGAGGGCATAGCCGCAGACAGGGGGGGCAGATACCTGATGGTACGGGGCAGACTGGAGGGGAGAAGAGTGGTGCTGGTGAATATATATGCCCCGAACTGGGATGACGTGGACTTCATTAAAAGAGTGCTGGGGAAGATCCCGGACCTTGGGTCTCGCAGGCTAATAATGGGGGGTGGGGAACTTTAACATGGTCTTTGATCCGGCTCTGGATCGGTCGTGTCCCAGAACGGGTAGACTCCCAGCAATGGCAAGGGAGCTGAAAGGGTTTATGGAGCAAATGGGTGCAGTGGACCCCTGGAGAGCCAGACAGCCGACAGGAAGGGGCTACTCGTTTTACTCGCACGTCCATAAAGTATATTCTAGGATAGATTTCTTTGTACTAAGCAGGGATTGTATAGGGGAGGTAAAGAACACGGAATATTCGACAATTACTATCTCAGACCATGCCCCGCACTGGGTAGACCTGCAGATCGGGGGTTGAACTACCAATGCCCGCAATGGAGGCTAGACGTGGGACTGCTGTCGGAGGAGGGGATCTGCGAGAGGCTTCGGAGGTGTATGCAAAATTACTTGAATGACATGGGGGAGGTCTCAGCGGCGACCCTGTGGGAGGCTCTAAAGGCGGGGGAAGCTGATCTCAATTGGGGCCCACAGAGCCAAGGCTGACAGGGCAGAGATAGATAGATTGGTCAGGGAAATGGGTCGGATAGATGAAGAACACGCGGAGTCCCCGGGGGAGGTTTTACTCAGGGAGAGGCAGAGACTACAGGTAGAAATGGGGGCACTATCCACGAGTAGGGCCGTGGAACAGCTTAGGAAGGCGAGGGGTGTGGTGTACGAGCATGGGGAAAAGGCGAGCAGACTGTTAGCGCAGCAACTCAGGAAGAGGGAGGCGGCCAGGGAAATAAGTAGAGTGATGGATGGAGAGGAGCGCAAAGTGGAGGACCCGGCAGAATTGAATAAGGTATTCCTGGACTACTATCGCAAGCTGTATACTTCGGAGCTGCCGGAAGAACCGGAGGAGATGAAAAGGTTTCTTGACGGGTTAACATTCCCAACAGTAGGTGGGGGGGCGGGGGCGAGTGGATGAGCTGGGGGCCCCGATTAGAGTGGAGGAGGTATTGGGGGGCCTAAAGGCCATGCAGTCGGGGAAAGCCCCGGGGCCGGATGGATACCCAGTAGTTTTATAGGAAGTTTTCTGAGCTGGTGGGCCCGGTCTTGGCGAGGGTTTTTAATGAGGCAAAGGACAGAGGGACCCTGCCGCCGACAATGTCGCAAGCCGCTATATCACTGATATTGAAGCGGGGTAAGGACCCGGAGGCGTGCAGGTCCTACAGGCCAATCTCCCTGATTAATGTTGACGCCAAGCTCCTGGCAAAGGTACTGGCAGCTGGCGGCCAACCTGAGAAGATTACTTAATGTGATAATGATGCCCCCGGCGGGCAGGGAGGTGTGAATTCATTTCTTTATTCACAATTCACACCTCTTTAACCTGTGATTATCCCTCTCCCTGGATGTGTAATGATTTGATTACCTGCAAATGCTGGCATTCCAAGCATTGTCCAGCATCTCTGACTTTGTCTATATAAATGTTTCTGGAACATACCTCGCCATTCACCTGAGGAAGGAGCTGCGCTCCGAAAGCTCGTCTTTGAAACAAACCTGTTGGACTTTAACCTGGTGTTCTAAGACTTCTTACTGTGCTCACCCCAGTCCAATGCCGGCATCTCCACATCATGCCTCTTCTGTTCATTCTCCAATCTGGACAAGTGAACACCAGGTCAACCCCCACATCCCGTGTCTGATGTGCTCACGTTCCTCGCCAGGTACGTCGAGCTGAAAGGTAGCAGCGTAGAACTGAAGGACACCTTTGGCATCTGGATAAGTCAGCACCAGGTCAAAGTGATCTTGAGAACGGACGGCAATGGAACCATCCCTCCCTCCAGTTTCACCATTGGAGGAAGCCGCGGCTACCTTTATTATGCGTGTATTAGCCACGAGTGTGTCGCACCTGTGGCAAAACGGGACACGTTGCCGACAACAGAAATGAAAATGGCTTATTGTCACGAGTAGGCTTCAATGAAGTTACTGTGAAAAGCCCTTGTCGCCACATTCCGGCACCTGTTCGGGGAGGCTGGTACGGGAACTGAACCGTGCTGCCGGCCTGCTTTGGTCTGCTTTCAAAGCCAGCGATTTAGCCCAGTGTGCTAAACCAGCCCAACTGCAGCGTCACCTTCTGACTGCAGGCAGGAGGGACACATGACAAAGGACTGTAAGGAAGACAAGTACTGCAAGTTCTGGGTGAGTGTGCTTATCACTCACTTGGCTCTGTTTCTCGTTCTAAGCTCTGGAGTCGCCAAGTGCCGTTAAAACACCGCCACAGGCTTCAAGGTGAAGTTCAAAGCAATAAAACCGTACACCAATTAGTAAGTCCAAACAACTAGAGTTTATTATAATACAATTATAATAACTACCCATGCACACACTAAAGGATTAAACTTACTCCTACCGCTAAACAACTAATACTTATCTCGAAGGAACTGCGAGGTCAGGGAACAAGGCCTCTTGCTCTGCTCTGGTCTGCAGACTTCGGATTGCTATCAATTGCCAAGGGTGTCAGGAGTGCCTATCTCTGGTAGCGGTCGTCGTCGTTAGGCACTTACTTGTTGGTGGCTGCTGCTCGACGGCTGTAGTAAATGACAGGAGCCCGGAGACAGGAGACTGAACCATGTGTGGGACCTTTCTTTTATAGGTCCCAGGGGGTCCGCGCCCCTTTGGGCGGACTCCCTTACCTGCTTGGAATCGATTGGGTCTCTTCCCAATCGATATGTTTGAACCCCCCAATCCTAGGGCAGTTCCTTGGTTGCTGGAGCGGTTCTTGGGACCTTTTGTTTTGGGCTTCTCTGGCGCCTTCCATAGAATGTATCGGTTTGTGCTTAACTTGTGTCCATTGTATCTGGGGATCGCCCGGTATTGCCTCATTAGTATGTTAACGGGTTTTCTTTCACAGTGCTGTCTGGTCTCTGCAGCAGTCAAAACCGGTTTCTGCAGTCGTCCCAATACACAATCGCCTTGCAAGCAGCTTGCTTTCCAACATGTCCATTTTCCCTGCATTCCTTGCAATTATTCCATTTTGTGTTGGGCAGTGGCCACCCCAGGTGGCTACAAACCTGTGTGGGGAGGCCGGCCATCTTTACAGAGCCTGCCCAAAACGTGGGGCAAACTATGCGCAAATCAACAGCGGTGGAGTCAAAAAGGCAACCACACAGGAGGTTCAGGCACCCAACATCGACAAAGACACCACACCACCTCCAAGAGGTGAAGGGCCAGCAAGCCTCTCTCTACACCTCGGAGGCCTCCAAGGTTATCTTCCGGTCCAGAGTCCGCACCGTGGAGCAGGATGAAACGTGCTCACGCTTCTTCTTCCAAAAGGTGCACAGGGACACCTCTGTGATCAGCAGCCTGAAGGAACAAGATGGCTCTGTAAAGACATCGCAGTCTGACATACTGAGGATCAGTCAATCCTTGTATGCTGACTGTATGATCTGAAGCCAACAGACAGCACTGTTACCCAGACCTTCCTGTCGTCTATCACGGAGGTCTTGGACGACAACGAGGGGGAAAACCTGGACAAACCACTAACTCTGGACGAGCTGACAAAGGCCGTCAAGTCCTTTGAGACGAGTAAAACTCCCGGAAGCGACGGCTTGCCGGCTGAGTTGTATTTGGCTCTGTGGGACTGGATGGGCCCAGACCTGCTGGAAGTGTACGAGAGTATGCTTCTGGAAGGCAGCATGTCAGAATCCATGAGGAAAGGCATCATCACCCTCATCTACAAGCAGAAGGGGGAAAGGGAAGAAATTTGTAATTGGTGACCTATTTCACTGTTAAATGTGGATTACAAAATCTTAGCCAAAGTCATCGCCAATCGGGTCAAGTCTGCTCTGTAGTCGGTGATCCACCCCGACCAGACCTGTGCTGTACCTGGCAGGAAGATCTCTGACAGCCTCGCGCTGCTCAGGGATACGATCGCCTACGTGCAGGACAGGAGGGTGGACACCTGCCTCATCAGCCTTGATCAGGAGAAGGCTTTTGACAGAATATCGCACACCTACATGATGGATGTGCTCTCCAAAATGGGGTTTGGGGAGGGAATTCGCAATTGGATCAAACTGCTCTGCACAAACATCTATAGCGCAGTCTCAATCAATGGGTGGGAATCAGAAAAGTTCCAGATCAAATCTGGAGTCAGGCAGGGCTGCCCTCTCTCCTCGGCCCTGTTTGTGTGCTGCATAGAACCTTTTGCTGAGTCCATCAGGAAGGATCCGGGTATGAGAGGGGTGACGATCCCAGGCAGCGGAGGCACGCAAGTCAAGGCCTCCCTGTACATGGGCGACGTCGCCGTCTTCTGCTCGGATCCCGCGTCTGTACGCAGGCTCTTGGACACCTGCGACCAGTTTGAACTGGCCTCAGGAGCCAAGGTAAACTGCGGCAATAGCGTTGCCATGTTCTTTGGGAACTGAGCCGACCGATCCTTTGTCCCCCTTCACAGTCAGGTCAGATTACCTGAAGCTGGGGATATTGTTCGGAACAGCTGGGGCGTGCACTAAAAACTGGGAGGAGCAGAACAGAATGTGGGAGCAACGCTCCCTCTCCATTGCGGGCAAAACCCTGGTCATCAGGTGTGAGGTACTCTCGGTGTTACTGTACGTGGCGCAGGTCTGGCCCATCACTCGGACCTACGCCGCAGCAGTCACCCGGGCCATCTTCAAATTCATTTGGAGATCCAAGATGGACCGGGTCCGAAGAGACATAATGTACAAGCCTCTAGATAAAGGAGGGAGGAACGTACCCAACGCCGCCCTCATCCTGATGGCCACCTTTGTGTGCAACTGCATTAAGCTGTGCATAGACCCCGGGTATGCAAACACCAAGTGTCACTACATACTGAGGTTCTACCTGTCCCCGGTGTTACGAAGGATGGGCCTGGCCTCATTGCCGCGGAACGCTCCAAGCAGTTGGACCGTACCGTACCACCTATCCTTCGTGGAAAAGTTTTTGAAGAAAAACACCTTTGACCACAAAGCAATGAAGCAGTGGTCAGCACGTAATGTCCTCGAGACCCTCAGGGAAAAGGAGACTGTGGAGGATGTTGGATGGTTCCCTGAGCAGACTGTCAGAGCCATCTGGCAGAATGCCTCATCACCAGAACTTTCAAACAAGCACCAAGACCTCGCTTGGCTGGTGGTGAGAAGGGCCCTCCCTGTCAGATCCTTCATGCACACCCGAAGGCTCAGCATCAATGCACGCTGCCCTCGGAGTGGTTGTGGGGGAAATGAAACAGTCACACACCTCCTTGTGGAATGTGCCTTTGCAAAACAGGTCTGGAGTGAGATGCAGTGGTATCTGTCAAGGTTCATCCCGAGCAGCTCTGTGACACAGGACTCTGTGCTCTATGGACTGTTTCCAGGGACCCACACCGAGACAGATATCAACTGCTGCTGGAAGGTCATCAACTCGGTGAAAGACGCTCTTTGGTCTGCCCGAAACTTGCTGATCTTCCAGTGCAAAGAACTGTCCTCGACCGAGTGTTGCAGACTGGCACATTCCAAGGTCCAGGACTACGTGCTGAGGGACGCACTCAAGCTTGGGGCAGCTGCCGCCAAGGCGCAATGGGGGAAGACCACAGTGTAAGGTCTTACCACCAAATGTACACCGAGGGGTTGGTAACAGTGTAAAACCCCTCGGTCCGGGTCTTTCAACACCACAATGTATGAAAGAAGCAAAACAATGTAAATATTTAAGAATGAACTGTAACTTAAAGTAGGATATGTGTGTAACGTTATCCCAATTGAATTGAAGAAAGACAAATGAATGTAACTCAGATGGAAATGTACAGTCAAGATAATTTGAAATGTTCTGTAAAGTTTATTATAAGTTTTATGAATTAAGTATATTTTTTTGAAAAAAAAAATCTATTCTTATCAGTTTAATATCTGATACGTCCCTTATCTGGGGACCATATATTAAATTGATTTTTGGAGCAGGGAGATGGAATAGGGGCTTGCTCCGTCCACTCCACGCATCAACCTGGTATTGCAGTACCTCCAGGAATGGTGCACACACCCCCTTTATGGGGAATTTCAAAGTCAAAAAACAGCTCAAGCCTACTTCATACAATCTCTTACTTCATGCCTCTTCTTACAACACCAGGTTCAAGTCCAACAGGTTTGTTTCAAACACCAGCTTTCGGAGCACAGCTCCTTCCTCAGGTGAATGGCGAGGTATGTTCCAGAAACATTTATATAGACAAAGTCAGAGATGCTGGACAATGCTGGTAACGGCGCCGTTGCCGCTCCCTCCAACGAGGTATACCACGAACCCGGTGGTGGTGGCTACCCTCAAAATTTGGGGGCAATGGAGGCGGCACAGGGGGGAGGTGGGGGCCTCGATGGGATGCCCGATACGAGGGAACCACCGGTTTGTTCCGGGGAGAATTGATGGCGGGTTCCTGAGTTGGCACAGGGCAGGTATCAGGAGATTGGGGGACCTGTTTATAGACGGGAAATTTGCGAATCTGGGTGAGCTGGAGAGGAAGTTCGGGCTCCCCCCGGGAACGCCTTTCGGTACATGCAGGTGAGGGCGTTTGTCAGGCGACAGGTGGCGGGGTTCCCTCTGCTGCCGACGCGTGGGGTCCAGGACAGGGTGCTCTCGGGGGGTGTGGGTTAGGGAGGGGAGGATCTCGGCGGCGTACCAAGTGATGCAGGAGATGGACGAGGCCTCGGTTGAGGAGTTGAAGGGTAAATGGGAGGAGGAGCTGGGTGAGGAGATTGAGGAGGGGACGTGGGCGGACGCCCTGGGGAGGGTGAACTCCTCCTCTTCTTCTGCGAGGCCTTGGCCTCATACAGTTTAAGGTGCTGCACAGGGCTCACATGACCGGGACAAGGATGAGCCGGTTCTTTGGGAGCGAGGACAGGTGTATTAGGTGCTCTGGGAGCCCAGCAAATCATGCCCATATGTTCTGGGCATGTCCAGCATTGGGGGAATTTTGGAAGGGCGCGCGCGGCAGGGACGGTGTCGAGGGTGGTAGGATCCAGGGTCAATCCGGGCTGGGGGCTCGGAGTATTTGGGGTTGCGGAGTAGCCGGGAGTGCAGGAGGTGAAAGAGGCCGGTGTTCTGGCCTTTGCGTCCCTGGTAGCACGGCGGAGAATTCTTCTTCAGTGGAAGGACGCGAGGCCCCCAAGCGTGGAGGCCTGGGTCAATGACATGGCAGGGTTTCTCAAGCTAGAGAAGGTGAAATATGCCCTAAGGGGATCAGTGCAGGGGTTTTTCAGGAGGTGGCAGCCATTCCTGGACTTCCTGGCAGAACGATAGAAACAGGCCAGCAGCAGCAGGGGGGGGGGGGGGGATGTTTTGTTGTTTTGTACTAAAGGGACATAGTTGTTCTGTGCCAATGTCGGGCATTAATTCATTTCCTCTTCTGTGTATACACGGGGGGGGGGGGGGGGGGGGGGTTTCCTGTCCTGTCTATTGAAGGGACGGGCAGATGTTTTGGGGGAATGATGGGTGTTCGGTTATCTCTTCCGCTGTGTATGCGGGGGGGGGACTGGTCTTTGTTTTTAAAAAAAATTCTGTCGATTTGTTGTTGATTTTATACATAAATTTGAATATAAATTATTTTTTTAAAAAAACAATAGGCGCGTTTACCCACTCCCACGCCGGGTGGGAGAATCACGGGAGGGCCAATCTGGCACCCCCTGCGATTCTCCCACCCACCCCCAAAATGGCGTGTCCCGTTTTTCACAGCGGCCCGCGATTCTCCGGGCCGGATGGGCCGAGCGGCCTGCCGTTCACGACCTGTTCACGCTGGCGGCAACCACACCTGGTCGCTGCCGACGTGAACAGCGTGCCAAATGCTCGTTTGAGGCTTGTGGGGGGCGGAGAGGGGAGTTACATGTAACTTGTGAAACAGCATTCACGGCTAATGCTAAATATGTACTGCAGAAAACAGTGAGAGAGTTTACTGCAAAGTTTGCTGCAGCAGCCACTGTAAGCATGCAAGCGGGGGAAGGGCTGCTGCAAGCTGGAAGACTCCAGATGGAGGAGCTGAAGGCGTTTATTAGAGGCAAATTCTGCCGGCAGAGGAAGAAAATACATGAGGATGGTTCAGAAGCCATCGAAGGAGCTGTGGCAACCTTGAAGAGTTCTCTGGAACGGGTGGAGAGGGGTTTGGAGATTCGGTGCCTTAAGTGGAGCGAGCGCATAGGTCCCCGAGGCAGAAGTGGGGGGGGGGGGGGGGGGAGGGGGAGAGAGGAGGTTGTTGCGACGTGGCAGGGGGTGAGAGACGATGTGGTCAGGGGCGGAGGAATGGACCATTTGGGATGGGCTAGGTATAGGGTGGAATTAAGGGGACGGGAGTTAAGTAGGGAAGATGACAGACTGTAGAGGGGTTTGGAGGTGCAAGCCTCCGGTAAGGCTGGTAACGTAGAACGTGGGGGGACTGAATAGGCCTGTTGAAAGGTTACGGGTGTTCACGCACATCGGGAGCTTGAAAGCGGGGGTAGTCCTTCTCCAGTAGCCGCGTGTCTGTGTGAAGGAACAGGTTAGGTTAAGGAAGGGGTGGGTCGGGCAGGAATTTCACTTGGGGTTTGAGTTGAAATGGATGGGAGTGGCGATTTCAATTAGCAACAAAATGGGATTTGTGAGTGCGAAGGAGGTGAGGGATCCGGGTGGGAGATGTGTGATGGCGGAATGGAAGGGGCACCAGTGCTGTTGGGAAATGTGTCTGCCCCAAATTGGGATGATGTGGGTTTTATGAGGGGGTTGCTGGCAGCAATCCTGGATTTGGCCATGCACCAGTTGATCATGAGAGGAGATATTAACCATGTCCTGAAGCCAAGGGTTGATAGGTCAAGCCCCAGGTCCATGGGTAGGGTACGAATGGCGAGGGAGCTGGTGGGGGGGGGGGTTATGGAGAGGATGGGTATGGTGGACCCATGACATTTTCAGAACCCAGGAGGTAGGGAGTATTCCTTCTTTTCACACGTCCATAAGGTGTATTCGAGGATTGATTACTTTGTAGTGAGTCAGGAGGTTTTGTGGTTTGTTGTTGAATGGAGGTTTTTGTGATCAGGTTCGGCCGGCGATTAATGAGTATGCGGAGTTGTGTCAGAATGGGTGGTGTCCACAGCCATTTTTTAGGAAGCACTGAAGGCAGTGGTCTGGGGGAAATTATTTTGTTTAAGGCATGTGCAGATAGAGAAAGGAGGGAGGAGCGTGAATAATAATAATAATCGCTTATTGTCACAAGTAGGTTTCACTGAATTTAATGTGAACAGACCCAGTCGTCACATTCCGGCGCCTGTTCGGGGAGGCTGGCACGGGAATTGAACCCGCGTTGCATTGTGGCGGAGAGACACTCTCACCTGGGCGACGTTCCGAGCACCAGCGGAGACCAGCAGCAGCAAATCTCTGCTGGCAGGTTCTCTTAGCCTCGAGGATAAAGAATCCAGACCATAATATCAACACCCCTTTTTTTGCCACACAATAGGTGCGAAAATACAAATCAAAGGTAAGCCAGGGCTAAATTTTCCATTTGGAAGACTATGGGTGCAATTTAAAGCAAATGAAAGTCCCATTTTCGGAGCGTTTCTCGGCACCTGCAGTGCTGAGAATGACCCGGCTATTAAACAGGAATCTCTTTCTTTATCAGACCTCAGTGAGGAACGCTCCGAGGCCACACTTAATTTTCTGCACTGACGAGATCAACCAGGGTGGCACTGCCAGCGTGTCAGGTAGGCAGTGCCAAGTTGTCTGTGTGGCATCGGGGGTGCCATGGTACTACCCTGCCCAGAGCCCGAACACCAGGGGCTTCCATCACCTGAGATACCTCCCAAATCCCGTTATGTCTGGGGTGAGCTAGAAACTGGCAGCACTTAACTCTGTTTGCAGTGGTCCAGGAGCTGTCAATCAAAACTTGATGTTTATTAACATTGCTGTTCGACCACTTCGGAGTTACTCAACCGTGAAGGAAGATGAATGAAACAATGCTGACAGCTGGGGTGTGTGGAAGCTGTCAATCATTGCCTAGTAAAACCAATATCAGAGAAATGAATGAATGGCTTGCAGATCAAAGCTCTGAGGGGGTTTAAACTCAGCTGACTGGTTTTCTCCTTCCAGGAATTGACAGGTGTTGCTTCCTGTGTCTGAGCCAGTAGGTGTATTGTCCAGGTGAGTGTTAAAGCAGTAATTTTTATCACTGTCTCTGTCTGGATGGCTCTCCAGTTTCTGGGGTGCTTCTAGACAGGGGTCTCTTTCCTGAGAGACTTCCAGACAATGGTCTCTCTTCTGGGGGGGCTTCCTGACGAGGGTCTGTTTTCTGGGAGGGGCTTCCTGACAGGAGGCTTGTTTCTGGGAGGGAAGCCTGTGTGCTGGTGTGGGACTGGAATCTCCTGTTGGTGTGAACCTGGTAAATCCCACTCATACATTCCAATATCCAGCCGCCAATTGCTCCACAATTATTTAAATTAACGTTTCACAAACTGTCGGAAGAGATCGCAAACCTTAGAACCACTGCAGGTATCTTTCTGACTTCTCACTAGCCAGCTCCTTTACAGTTCTGTGACTTGAAATGAACAGTACCCTGTTCTGCTCCTAGTTCCTTTGATTTTCTTTTCTTTTCATGTACTTAATGATCTGTTGAGCTGCTCGCAGAAAAATACTTTTCACTGTAACTGTACGGCGACATGGCTGCAGGGTGACCAGGGATGGGAACTGAATGTCCCAGGGTATTCGATATTTGGGAAGGACAGGCATAAAAGAAACGGTGGTGGCGTGGCACTGCGGGTTAAAGAGGAAATTAAACACAATAATGAGAAAGGATATTAGCTCTGACAATGTGGAGTCTGTATGGGTAGAGTTGAAAAATACCACGGGGCATAAAACATTTGAAGAAAAATGCTGGAAAAGAGCCAACGCCCTGAGTCCAGATGATCACCCCCGTCAAAGCTCAAATAAATGGTTGCCCTGACCCGAAACGTCAGCTCCCCCCCCCCCTCCCCTCCCTTCCCCCCAGCCTCCCCACGGACACTGCCAGACCCTCCGAGACTTTCCAGCATCCTCTCCTTTGGTTTCAGATTCCAGCATCCGCAGTAATTTGCTTTTATCCAGGGCAAAAAACATTAGTGGGGTCACATTTGATCCCCAAATTGCAATGCTGATGTTCGAATGGCATTAAACACAAAATTAGTGAAGCATGTAATGAGGGAATATTGGCGGTCATGGGCGATTTTAATCTGCACATTGATTGGGCAAATCAAATTAGCCACAATGCGTAGAGGAGGAATTCCTGGAGTGTATACGGGATGGTTTTCTTGACCAATATCTGGATGAACCAACTAGAGAGCAGGCCATCTTAGACTGGGTACTGTGTAATGAGAAGGGAATCATTGCCAATCTGTCTGCACAAGACCCCTTGGGGATGAGCGACTATAACATGATAGAATTTTTTATCAAGATGGAGAATGAAGTAGTTGATTCGGAGACTAGGGTGCTGAATCTTAATCGAGGGAACTATGAAGATATGAGGCGTGTGTTGGCCATGATAGATTGGGGAGAGTTGCCTAAAGGGATGACAGTGGATAGACAATGGCAAACATTCAAGGAACACATGGGGGAATTGCAGCAACTGTTCATTCCTGTCTGGCACAAAAGCAAAGGGGGTAAGAGGGCCAATCCATGGCTTACAAAGGAAATTAGAAATAATATCTGATCCAAGGAAGAAGCATACAGATTGGCCAGGAAAAATAATAGGTCTGAGGATTGGGAGCAGTTTAGAATTCAGCAAAGAATGACCAAGGGATTGATTAAGGAGGGGAAAGTACAGTACGAAAGTAAGCTTGCAGGGAACATAAAGACTGACACTAAGAGTTTCTATAGAGATGTGAAGAGAAAGAGATTGGTAAAGAGAAATGTACCCCTACAGACAGAAACAGGGGAATATATAACAAGGGACAAAGAAATGGCTGAGCAATTGAATACATACTTTGGTTCTCTCTTCACAAAAGAGGACCCAAATCAGATCCCAGAAATGTTGGACGAGGGAAGAACTGAGGGAGATCAACATTAGTAGAGAAATGGTGCTGGGAAAAATTGATGGATTTGAAGGTGGTCAATCCCCAGAGCCTGAGAATCTGCATCCCAGAGTGCTTAAGGAGGTGGCTCTGGAAATAGTGGATGCATTGGTGGTCATCTTCCAGGATTCTATAGACGCTGGAACAGTCCCTGCAGATTGGAGGGTAGCTAATGTTCCAATATTCAAAAAGGGAGGGAGAGAGAAATCAGGGAATTATAGACCAGTAAGCCTAATACCAGCAATGGGGAAAACTCTTGAATTATCAAGGACCTTATAGCAGAACATTTAGAAAGCAGTGGCAGGATCAGTCAGAGTCAGCATGGATTCATGAAGGGGAAATCATGCCCGACAAATCTGCGGGAATTCTCCCAAGATGCAACCAGTACAGCCGACAAGGCCATCCTGATTTAGACATATATCACCAATCTTTCACCACTACTGGGTCAGAATTGTAGAATAAAAATGACGTAATTTGAAGATTAAACAAACTTTATTTTTTTATAAATTTAGATTACCCAATTATTTTTTCCAATTAAGGGGCAATTTAGCATGGCCAATCCACCTACACTGCACATTTTTGGGTTGTGGGGGCGAAACCCACGCAGACACGGGGAGAATGTGCAAACTCCACACGGACAGTGACCCAGAGCCGGGATTGAACCTGGGACCTCAGCGCCGTGAGGCAGTTGTGCTAACCACTAGGCCACCGTGCTGCCCTAGATTAAACAAACATTTTTTTTATAAATTTAGATTACCCAATTGTTTTTTCCAATTAAGGGGCAATTTAGCGTGGCCAATCCACCTACTCTGCACATTTTTGGGTTGTGGGGCGAAACCCACGCAGACACGGGGAGAATGTGCAAACTCCACACGGACAGTGACCCAGAGCCGGGATCGAACCTGGGACCTCAGCGCCGTGAGGCAGTTGTGCTAACCACTAGGCCACCAGATTAAACAAACTTAACTGTGAATATTAACCAAGCCAAACGAGAGTATGGCAATTATGTCACTCAACTAGTAATTGAAGCTTTGAACTGAAAGTCATGGGACATGACCTCCAAGTTCCACCATAATCATTTGGGCATTTGATTTCAGTCTTGAAAAACGTTCTGGAATTGCTTGAATCAATAAAAGCGATCATGAAGCTTTCAGATTGTTGTGATAACTCGGATCCACTAATGCTCTTCAAAATGTAAATCAATTGCCCTGACTCCAGATCCACGCCAACATGGCTGACTCTGAACTGGCCTCTGAAGTGACCATGCGATCAACTCGGTTGTGTAGAAACTGGTACAAAGAATAACTCCCGAAACAATAGCTCAATTGCCATTTGAAAATGACAATTGAATCTTGTCATTCAATCTTGTTCAAACACAAACACCTTGTTGTTAAAAAGGTTTTTCCTCTTCCGGCCTCGGGTTCCTTTTCCAATCACCATCTGGCTCTGATTATCAGAAGCTCAGCAGCAATGATGTTAGAAAATGGGAGGCATTGAGATGGACAAAACGGTCAGTGAGCAAACCTGTCTTTGTGGTATGTTTTGGAACACGAATAGAGAGAATAAAGAGGCCTAATATTGCCAGTAATAGTGTATTTTGACACAGGGGCAGCGGATCGGAAACACTGCAAGTTTAAGCCAGATCCCAGCATTCCAGCCACGTTCAGTGCGATGAACGAAGACTACCTCGGTAGCGGGTGGAGTCGAGGACACATGGCTCCGGCAGGAGACAACAAGTTCTCACTGGTAAAGAGCAATTGACAACAGCATTGATGCGTTCGTGTGTGTGTGGAGAGTGTGTGTGTGTGTGGAGAGTGTGTGTGGTGTGGAGAGTGTGTGTGTGTGTGTGTGGAGAGTGTGTGTGTGTGTGTGTGTGTGTGGAGAGTGTGTGTGTGTGTGTGGAGAAAGAGTGTATGGAGTGTGTGTCTGTGTGTGCGGAGAGAGTGTGTGTATGTGGAGAGTGTGCGTGTGGAGACAGTGTGTGTGTGTGGAGAGAGTGTGTGTGTGTGTGCGGAGAGAGAGTTTGTGTGTGGAGAGAGTGTGTGTGTGTGTAAGAGAGAGTGTGTGTGTGTAAGAGAGAGTGTGTGTGTGTGTGTGGAGAGAGTGTGTGGAGAGAGTGTGTGTGTGGAGAGTGTGTGTGGAGAGAGTGTGTGTGTGGAGAGTGTGTGTGTGGAGAGAGTGTGTGTGTGGGTGAGTGTGTGTGTGTGGCGAGAGAGTGTGTGGAGAGAGTGTGTGTGTGGAGAGAGAGTGTGTGTGGAGAGAGTGTGTGTGGAGAGAGTGTGTGTGTGTGGTGAGAGTGTGTGTGGTGAGAGAGTGTGTGTGTGTAAGAGAGAGTGTGTGTGTGTAAGAGAGAGTGTGTGTGTGTGGAGAGAGTGAGTGTGGAGAGAGTGTGTGTGTGTGTGTGGTGAGTGCGTGTGTGATGAGAGTGTGTGTGTGGAGAGAGTGCGTGTGTGGAGAGAGTGTGTGTGTGTGGAGAGTGTGTGTGTGGTGAGTGTGTGTGTGTAGAGAGTGCGTGTGTGGTGAGAGTGTGTGTGTGTGGTGAGAGAGTGTGTGCGTGGAGAGAGTGTGTGTGTGTGGTGAGAGAGTGTGTGCGTGGAGAGAGTGTGTGTGCGTGGAGAGAGTGTGTGTGCGTGGAGAGAGTGTGTGTGTGTGGTGAGAGTGTGTGTGTGGTGAGAGTGTGTGTGTGTGGTGAGAGAGTGTGTGTATGGAGAGTGTGTGTGTGGTGCGAGAGTGTGTGTGTGGTGAGAGAGTGTGTATATGGAGAGTGTGTGTGTGGTGAGAGAGTGTGTGTATGGAGAGTGTGTGTGCATGGAGAGAGTGTGTGTGTGTGGTGAGAGTGTGTGTGTGTGTGAGAGTGTGTGTGTGTGGTGAAAGTGTGTGTGTGTGGTGAGAGAGTGTGTGTGGTGGTGAGAGTGTGTGTGTGTGTGGTGAGAGTGTGTGTGTGTGGTGAGAGTGTGTGTGTATGGAGAGTGTGTGTGTGGTGAGAGAGTGTGTGTGTGGAGAGTTTGTGTGCGTGAGAGTGTGTGTGTGTGGGTGAGAGAGTGTGTGTGTGTGGTGAGAGTGTGTGTGTGTGGTGAGAGTGTGTGTGTATGGAGAGTGTGTGTGTGGTGAGAGAGTGTGTGTGTGGAGAGTTTGTGTGCGTGGAGAGAGTGTGTGTGTGTGGTGAAAGTGTGTGCGTGTGGTGAGAGAGTGTGTGTGGAGAGAGTGTGTGTGTGGGAGAGTGTGTGTGTGGAGAGTGTGCGTGTGTGGAGAGAGTGTGGGTGTGGTGAGAGTGTGTGCGTGTGGTGAGAGAGTGTGTGTGGAGAGAGTGTGTGTGTGGTGAGAGTGTGTGCGTGTGGTGAGAGAGTGTGTGTGGAGAGAGTGTGTGTGTGGAGAGAGTGTGTGTGTGTGTGGAGAGTGTGCGTGTGTGTGAGAGTGTGTGTGTGTGTGTGTGGAGAGAGTGTGGGTGTGGTGAGAGTGTGGGTGTGGTGAGAGTGTGTGTGTGTGTGGAGAGTGTGGGTGTGGTGAGAGTGTGTGTGTGTGGAGAGTGTGGTGTGTGGTGAGAGTGTGTGTGTGGTGTGGAGAGAGTGTGTGTGTGGTGAGAGTGTGTGCGTGTGGTGAGAGAGTGTGTGTGGAGAGAGTGTGTGTGTGGAGAGTGTGTGGTGTGTGTGTGGAGAGTGTGCGTGTGTGGTGAGAGTGTGTGTGTGTGTGTGTGGAGAGAGTGTGGGTGTGGTGAGAGTGTGGGTGTGGTGAGAGTGTGTGTGTGTGTGGAGAGTGTGGGTGTGGTGAGAGTGTGTGTGTGTGGAGAGTGTGGGTGTGGTGAGAGTGTGTGCGTGTGTGGAGAGTGTGTGCGTGTGTGGAGAGAGTGTGTGTGTGGAGAGTGTGGGTGTGGTGAGAGTGTGTGTGTGTGGAGAGTGTGTGCGTGTGTGGAGAGAGTGTGGGTGTGACTGGAGAGCACACTTACACATAGGCAGCAGTTTAAATGTGGCAACTATTTACCGACATCTTTGAGGGACGTTGCTCACACGGGGACAGGCGATGACATTGCCTTGCAGCTACTTATAGATGGGGCACATCTGATGGAGGGAGCAGCCGGGGGTGGGGAGGGGGCGTGTAAGTAACAACAAAGGGGTGTGTTTAAAACATACACTGCAGCAATGGTGGTCTGACCCAGGCCAGTCTGATCTCAAGGGGGACATTCCGAATCCATGGCAGTGGCTCCCTGGTACACCCCTGTGACCCAGGCAGCCACCCCCCCCCCCCCCCCCCCCTCCCCCCAGCAAGACCAAGAAATCTGGAGCGTTTTAAAAAGTTTCATCCTCTCTCCCCTCCGCAGCCACGGCGACCAGGCCCTGTTCGTAAATACTTGCACCAATTTGCACCCGTGTGAGGTCCACCTAAGAGGGGCGGAGCATAGCAGAAGGGAGGAGTCTCGTTGAAGGGCGCAGTGCACTGCGGTCCACTCTGCCACGTGGATTTAAGATATGCAAATAACAGTTTTTGCATTGCCCGACAACGCGCAATACAAACTTCAGTTTTGCTGCCAGGGAGGGACTAGAGCAGGGTGCTGGGTACAAACCTCAATTACGTGCGATTCCCCGTCTGATCACGAATCGTGTTCCCGGCGTCGTGAAATGGAGAATCCATCTCACGATCGTCCTGCTATTTGAATGAAATGGGGCGATATGAGGCTGTCATGCCAATGATCTGTCAGTAGATGGCGATGGTGAACAGTGAATAACTACCACTTGTAGTAACTGTGAGAACCCACAGTACACAGGCAGGCGGCCTTCCAGGTTTCTCTCAGTAAATCGCTGTACCAAATCGTCAAGGG